>NC_142931.1:26915094-26920094 GCF_046866305.1 Octopus bimaculoides | reverse complement strand
AATCTTATGATGTTTTTCAGCTTCAATAAAGTGCTACATATATATATATATATATATATATATGGGAGAATTTACGAAAAAAACAACAGACGAGGACAGGTGGTGTAAACAACAAAAAGATGTATTAGTTTAACGCTCGGGAATAGAGAAAGTCTTTAACGTTTCGAGCTACGCTCTTCACTGTAATGCCTCGATATATGAGGTAATTTGTTCCCGGAGACCGCTCGTATAGCGAAAACTCGTAAAGCAGAGCAATAATTTCCCAGCAGAGCAATAATTTCCCAGCATAGCAATGTTATAAATCGTAATTCGTTCCCAGAAAAAATATTTTACCTATAAAATTTATAATACTCGTAAATAAACAAATTAACGGCAATAAAATGTAAAGAATATTTCATGTAAACTAAAAATAATGTCAAAATCATTTATAATAAAAAAAAAATATTATTATTACAATCGTTTCTGAATCACTTTCACTTACAATAGACTCGTGAACCACATCGCTTGGAGACGCAATCGCCGATTCACAACCACTCGTAGACAGACTTGTAGATTTCTTTAGAGTTGTTTGCATAGAAGTAACATCTTTTCGCTCTCAATAAATTTCTCAGTAACACACAGAAGCATTTGTCATGGCAGTAGAAACCTTTGCACTTCGTTGAAAATTTGGATTTTCTGCTTGAAAAATAAAACTCATAAACCCGGGGTCTCGTAAAGCGGCAAAGCGGGTCCTCATAACGATCATACTGACCATCCTAGCAAATGGTTATCATGACTCAGATTTTCGTGTGAAAGCATTACTGATACTTCGCACTCATCAGATGAACACCTCCTGTGTCCGAGTCGAATTCTGGCAAACAATGGTTATTTCGCACTATGTATGTAGTGCCCTCGCACACACACATACATTAGCACACACACACACACACACACCCACACACGCATACAGTCACACACACATATGCACACGCACGCGAGTACACACACACACACATGCACACGGACTCATACACACACTCACCCACACATGTACTGTACACGCACATGTACTCTGATGCATACACAAAAGATTATACGTGTGTATCTGTTTATATGTATGTGTATATACGTCTGTATGTATGTGTATGTACGTCTGTATGTATGTATGCATTGAATGAGGGAAATATCGTTCACACGTACATATATACAGTGATTAAAGTGAAATATATATATATACATACATATGCATATTTACAAAGAGAGAGAGAGAGAGAGGAGGAAAGAAAGAAAGAAACAAAGAAAGAAAGAAACAAAGAAAGAAAGAAAGAAAGAGAGATAAATAAATATCTATTAATCTCTCTCTCTCTCTATATATATATATATATATAGAGAGAGAGAGAGAGAGAGAGAGAGGAGAAGAATGGGAGAGAGAGGGAGAGAGATAAATAAGTAGACAGACAGACAGACAGACAGACAGACAGACAGACAGATAGATAGATAGATAGATAGATAGATAGACAGACAGACAGATAGATAAATAAATAGATAGATAGATAGATAGATAGATAGATAGATAGATAGATAGATAGATAGATAGATAGATAGATAATTTATGCTAGTGAGGGAAAGTATGGGTGCGCGAGAATAATAAAGTTAACTGACCCTATCTCGGTGTCTCTAAGGTGATGACAGCTCACTCAACACATCCTATCTATTGCGTCAACATATGGTGGTATCGTCCAGAGCTTCCTTCCTTTACAGCATATAGGGAATAAACTCTCCGACATAGACAAAACATATGATATAAATTTGCTAATAATTAAATCCCCGCATATTTCTTTGAAAGCTGATCTGAGTTTTCTACTGGAGATATTTCTGTGTCTGTGTAAGGAGATAATGTTTGAGAAAGTGAAAGTATATTTTAATAGGTGCGTGGCTTAGTGGTTAGTGTTTTGGACTCATGAACGTAAGATTGCGGTTTCGAATTCTGGACTGAGCGACGCGTTGTATTCTTGAGCAAAACACTCCATTTTACGTTGCTTCAGTCCACTAAGCTGACAAAAATTGGTAATTCTGCGATGGACCGACGTCCCATCCTGTTAGGGAATATATACACCATGGAGACTGAGAAACCGGTTCTATGACTCGCGAAGGATGTTCATCGTCCTTTCAAGTAGCAAAAGTAATAAAGAGTATTTTTCTTAAGATTTGATATACGACCGATTGTTTCCAGTATAATTTTCGATTATAGTGAAAGGTATTTCAATGTATTAATTTGTCGGAATCATTCCCTAGTTCTTTTGAAAAAAAAAAAAAGAAAGAAAAGAGACTGTCTCCTCTTCTCTCCCAAATAATCTGAGCCCTCAGCTATAATAATGCTAATGATCACCATATTATTGTTGTAGGTGATGATGATATTGATGTTGTTTCAACTTTTGACACAAGGTCAGAAATTTTAAGGAAGGTCGTTAATCGATTACATCGATCCCAGTACTTGACTGGTACTTTATGTTATCGACCATGAAAGGATGAACGGCAAGGATGACCTCTGTGCTATTTGAACGCAGAACGTAAGGTAGGAAAAATGTCACTAGGAATTTTTGTCCGACGCACGCTAACAATTTTTCCAGCTTGCCGCCTTAGAGGATGATATTAATATTACCGTTATTATTATTATTAACTACAGCAACAATAACATTAAATACTTCGTTACTCCTGTTCACTCAGTGGAGTTTAAAAAAGTTTGTTGTTTATCCGTTTAGGGATTTGTCCGTTTTGGGATTTATTATCTTAAATTTTAATGTAGAAGTTAATTTAAGCTTAATGAAGCAGTGAGTTTCTTTGCCGTTTCAAGCAGCAAATATTCTTGAAAAGAAATTGAGAATGATCAGAGAAGAAGGTTTACTGAAGAATGGTTCTTCCTCTAATTCAAAATTTGAAAAAGTTAACAAAATTTCAACTACTACCGCCATCTTCTCTAGTGTTAACAACAATAACAACAGCAGCAACTCTGTGTCTGGCATTATCTCTACTAAAAGCGTCGCAACCACCATTGACAATAACACAAGTTTCAACTGCGAATATTATGGAAGCTGGTACATAATATGTCAAAGAAACATGACAAATGTTGTTGACACGAAGAAGCAATCCGTGACTGTCCCTTAACGCTGAAGGATGGAACATTGGGAGAGACATCGAAAAATTTAACCCAGAATAACAGGAAAACCAACTAACCCCCACTCACCCCCACTAACTGCTACGTCCTGCTCAATATATTTTCATTTCTCTTAAAACGTGACTTAATTGCTTTAAAATCGCTTGAAACTGAGAGCACATTTTGATAAAAATAAAAATATTTTACTTCTTTTGTCCACAATAAAGTTCTCAGAGCATTTTGTTTTTGTTTTTAACATAAATTTCCTCAAGTAAAATCCCTTAACCATTTCAACACACGTGAGCACACACACACACAGACACACACACACACACACACACACACACACACATCCAAACACATGCACACATATACCTACAGATATACATGCACGCACACACACACACACACACACACACACACACACACACACACACACATATATCCTCAGCCATTAGGAAGGCTCTTGTTTCCAATCCATTCTTTGATGCAGTCAATCCAAAAACGTCTTTGACAGCCTTCTGCGGTCTCTCCTCATTTTCACTTGCTATCTTGAGCAGTGACACGCGGCGAATTGTATGCAGAAAAAGAAAAACTATATCATTGTAAAATTGATCCTCAATAACAGGTGTCTTTGGACTTTCAGCTTTTCTACTACAACAACATAGTTAACCTGCCTTTCCAGCATAAGTTGCCCAGTCTGCGAGAGATCCACATTTCAGATGCTTTTATCGTGTTCTCCATTGTTGTATACAGTGTCTAAGTTTCTATACCGTGGAAGATAATAGGCATAATATAAACGTTTATTAGCTTCAATTTTAGATAAAGTGTTATGTTTTTAAGGTGAAGATATTTTTCGTTTTATATTGTTTCGGCCTTATTTAGTCTTCCATTAATCTCTTCTACAGAATGTCCCAACTACATGCACTTTCTTTTTTACTTGTTTAAGCTTCTGTTCACCTACCTTTATATTTGCTTCCTTTGTTCTGTCTTATCAATAACCATTATTTTTGTCCTCTTTAAACTCATATTTAGCTCTATCTTATCACTTTTTACAATATCAACAATTTCTTGTAATTTCTTATTGTTGTCTGCCCGTAACGCTGCATCATCGGAATACCTCATACTGTTTACGGCCATACCTTTGATTGAATCCTTTGATCTCATTTGACACTTTCTCTCTTTCTTTCTCTCTCCTCCTCTTTCTCTCTCTCTCTCTCTCTCTCTCTCTCTCTCTCTCTCTCTCTCTCTCTCTCTCTCTTTCTGTCTGTCTATATCAAGCATATGTACTGTTATGTCTCAACGCTACACAGCGGCTGTGTGAGCATCTCATCCTCGTCGCCACTGTTATGTCTCAAGCTACCGCTATCTAGCACCTTCGGATGATCTCTACTCAACCGCTACACAACTGCTACTCGACTACTACTCAACACACCTACCACGGCCAGACTACCTGTATTTATATGTCTTGGGAGATCCTACTTCTTCGCCTGGGGGCGTCGACACAACACATACATACATACATACATAATTACATACATACCTACATACATGCATACAAAGTTGTAAAGGTCGGTTGCCCTGTGGATGTGAATGTACAATCAAAAGTCCAGGAAAGCGAGAACATTAATGACGAATTAATGCGGAACTTACAGCTCATGTATCCTGACTTTCATTTTCATTTGTACCTATGGTCATAGGTGCATTACATTATTTACCAAGAAATTTGCGCAAAAAATCGGGTGCATGGAAAAGAGCAAAACAAACTGACGCATTCTTCAAATACAATCTATTAGTGGCACAATGAATATTTGTGAGACATTCCAAAAATTCCCTATCTGAGACTCTTATGTGAATAGATGCACAC
>NC_142931.1:26897594-26912594 GCF_046866305.1 Octopus bimaculoides | reverse complement strand
TATATATATATATATATATATATATATATATATATATATATATATATATATATATATATATATGTATGTATGTATGTATGTATGTACGTATGTATGCATGTATGTACTTCTAATATAGAAATGTGTGCGTGTGTGCGGGTACGTGCGTATATAGACGTATGTGTGTGCATTCGAAGATATGCGCATATTAGACGCGTTTTAACCTTATAGCTTTCTCACACTTTCTTCTGTTTTTGCTTTTAGCCCTATAAATTTTTTTTTGCGTGCGTGTGTATGGGTGCGAAGTTGTAGTGTGCGAGTGCGTGTGGGTGTGTATGCGGGTATATATATGTATATGTACATACATGTATAGTTTTTGGCGAGTATGTGGGTGAGCATGTGTGTGTTTCAAGTGAGAGTGTTTTAGTATATAAATATAGGCGAATGTACGGATTGGTGCGCTTACGCGAACACTATAGACTTCTCTACTCCCTTACTCTTACCCCCTCCACTTACTTAGCGGTCTGTAGCTCTTTTGTGTTAATAACGGTCATTTTTCACAGGAATTTTCAATGGCCGGATAACTGAAGAGATGTTGGCTTCTTTCAGTTTCCGTCTATCAAATCCACTCACAAAGCTTTAGTCGGCCCGAGGCTATAGTAGAAGACACTTGCCCAAGGTGCCACGCAGTGGGACTGAACCCAGAACCATGTGTTTGGTAAGCAAGCTACTTACCACATAGCCTTCTTTCTTTTCTTGCTTATTTCAAATCTTTTGACGTTATACATCGGTTACAGATTCGCACAGTTGGGATCAAACGGGGATCCACCTGGTTTCGAAACGATCTTCTGTACCACACAACCGCTCCTTCATCTGTACACCCAAAACAGGCATACGCATATACATACTAATAGACACGCACGCACACACACACACACATACACACACACACACACACACACACACACACACACACACACACACACACACACACACACAAGCACATACACACTCACACACACACATTTACGGGTGGGTGAGATTATGTGAATTATGACACCGAAATTATACACCAGGCAACAAAGTATGTCCTTACACATTAAAAACTCAGTCATAGCTGATCATTTCCAGCTAGATTGCGAAACCATATTTTTTATGAGGTTTCTCGCTTCTCTGAATACACCAAACCCCCAAACGGCCACTGCGAGAGCCGTAACAGTATCTATATTAAAAGATATAGGTTTTAGAATTTTCCTTACTGTTGTTGTTATTATTATCATTATTATTATTATTATTATTATTATTATTATTATTATTATTATTATTATTATTATTATTATTATTATTATTATTCCGTTATGTAGTTTCAAATAGTCAAAGTATTTCTTGTCTTAAGAGATGATGGATGGGTAGCTAAATACGTACGTTCGTTAATGTCTTCCGTTTATACCTTTCTCCACCACTTTTTTCTCGTCATATTCCTTCGTCGCATCAACTGAAATATAACAACAATATCAACAACAATTATAATGATAACAATAACAACAACATCAACAAAAAGTTTTTAAAAAAAGAACAACAGCAATAAAGACATTTTTATATCTGCTTTGGGGTTTATCTGAAGATTATTTCCTACTTGTATTATTCACAATTTTAAATTATGAGCTAACGTAGGAAGCGGCTAATCTCGTCAAAATGTTCGTTCTAAAAGATGGCTTCTTAAACATTCAGCAAAACATTTAATTCAACCAACTCCCCTTCACTCTATCACCTCTCATTTTCAGTCACCATTACAAAGCAATGTCTATCTAGGGATACCATATATGATATTTAAAGAGAATTGCTTATGTCTGTTTTGGAGATTATAGTTTCAATAAGCCAACGAAGCTTCTTTGGCTCCACTATAATAGAAATATAACAGGAACTCATCTGAAACATTTTGACATTGACTAACTGCAATTTTACTCTTTTCTTTTTTTCCTACTTTTTACAGGAAGGGATATTTGCTTTGCAAATATAAAATCATATTACATATACATTCATGTATATGTATATGCTGTTGTTACATATACATGCGCACATGTATACGTATTATTCTTTTCTACTCTAAGCACAAGGCCCGAAATTTTGGGGGAGGGGGCCCGTCGATTAGATCGATCCCGCTACACAACTGGTACTTAATTTATCGACCTCGAAAGAATAAAAGGCAAAGTTGACCTCGGCGGGATTAGAACTCAGAACGTAAAAACAGACTATGCATTTCGTCCGGCGTGCTAACATTTCTGCCAGCTCGCCACCTTTTCAAACCATCTTATATTAAAAAAATAATGCATCAAGGAGATTTAGCTACTACTTTTACAGCTCATGAAGAGGGTCCCTCGTTGGAGAATATATATGTGTATTAGATATATATTTGCGATCAAACATGTCCGTTGATTGTACAGCGTCACTTTCCAGATACGTGCGCGCACACGCGCTCGCACATTTCGACAAGAAAAGGGTGCAACGTACGATATCAACAGGAAGCTGATTGCAAAATGTAAACCGTATTTTAGCAGCAGTAAAGAGTACAGGTTTCGCTTAGCAGAGAAAAAAGTGACCCTGGTGCATTCCCTCCTTCCAGGTATTTACCCGTACTCCAAAAACGGAAATTTTCAAGCCTTGCTTCCATAAATGTAAATGCATTATCAGAATTTGGTCGAATTCGACCGAGCAACACAAAATGGCGATTACTTCACTTGAGACATATTCTCTTCCTATACCCTGATATTTCTTTATTTATCTTTAATTGCTCTGTATTTTCTCTCTCTCTCTCTCTCTCTCTCTCTCTCTTTCTCTCTCTCTCTCTCTCTCTTCGTTTCTGTCTGCCTTTCCCTGAACCCCTTACACGCAGACTCTCATCCACCTCTCTCTCACTCTCACTCTCTCTCATCTTTTCCCTATCTAATTGACGTATGCTTATATGGAATAAACCTGCATAACTTTCCTTTTCCTCGACTCTTCACATTTCAGTATAACTAAACCAAGGGAAATAACTGGAACCGAATCGCCAAAATAAGATTTGCTAAATTCATGATTTTCGTATGTTTCCATTACCGACTTTCCTGAAATTGTAGTTTATTTTGCCATTGTCTTCCTACCGGACCGACTGAGGCGAAGAGATTGCGCCTCTCCATGGCAGTGCTTTAAAGGACGGTAATCGCTTGAAGGCGTGGTTGAGCGAGGAGAGTGGAGATTTATGAAATATGCATGAGTACACCGATGACAAGGCTAAATGAATGTACAATGTTTGGGCAATTACAAACCGGAACCAAGAATAGCCGAACAGTTTTGTTTTCGATGCATCAAATTAATTCAATGTTTTGTGTGCAGTGACCTGAACTGACGTAGTCTTCTTTTACTGTTGGCATTTTATTATTTATTTCTTTATTGCCTACAGGGGGCTAAACATAGAGGGGACAAACAAGGACAGACAAAGAGATTAAGTTGATTACATCGACCCAGTGTATAACTGGTACTTATTAAATCGACCCCCGAAAGGATGAAAGGCAAAGTCGACCTCGGTGGAATTTGAACTCACAACGTAACGGCAGACGCAATACTGCTAAGCATTTCGCCCGGCGTGCTAACGATTCTCTTTGATTCTTTAAATGTGCTAGCTTCCTGGTAATTAATCGATATTAATTAATATATGATTTTTTGCCATTTTTTAATAATATATATATATATATATATATATATATATATATATATGTTTATATATATATATATATATATATA
This sequence comes from Octopus bimaculoides, assembly GCF_046866305.1. Classification (NCBI taxonomy): domain Eukaryota; kingdom Metazoa; phylum Mollusca; class Cephalopoda; order Octopoda; family Octopodidae; genus Octopus; species Octopus bimaculoides. Next base: position 26,908,835 of record NC_142931.1, on the reverse strand, counting down.
TATATATATATATATATATATATATATATATGTTTATATATATATATATATATATATATATATATATATATATATATATATATATATATATATATACATATATCCATTTTGTTTTATCATTTTGTTTCAGTCATGTAACTTTTGGCCATGCTCGAGCACTGGCTTTAGGGGTATTAGTCGAACAAATCGACTCCGGAACTTATTTTCTAAGCCTAGTGTTTATTCTATCAGTCCTGTATGCTGAACCGCTAAGATATGGGGACTAATCACATCAACACCCGTGTCAAACGGGGATGTTGGCATAAAAAACAGACACACACACACACACACACACACACACACATATATATATATATATATATATACATATATATATATATATATATATATATATATATATATATATATATATATATATATATATATATATATATATATATATGCATATATACTCACGACAGGCTTCTTTCGGTTTCCCTCTGCCAACTCCACTCACAAGGCTTTGGTCGACCCGAGGCTATAGTAGAAAACACTTGTCCAAGGTACTACGATGTGAGACTAAACCCAGAACCATGTGGTTGGGAAGCAAGCTTCTTAACACACAGCCACACATTTCCTAGGCTATATCTGCAAACATTCATTTTTGGGTCTCATATACTTTTCACAACTGAGTAGTAACCAAATAAATATTTAAATCAAATTCAAATCGCACAAATACACAGAAACTATTCTTATATAAGACATTCTCCGCGCAGTCTCGGAAAAATTCGTCTGCAATGTACGAGGGTGATAAAAAGCACCAATTGCCCTAAACATTATTTATTTGGGAAATAAACTAGCAATAAACGGTACCAGTGTACACTCTTAACAGAACCACCACCCACACATACACATGCACACAGATATACCAAGACGCCATATATAAACAAAAACACAAGTATACAAAGCACAAAAACACACATATAAACATCCCTTCATTCATATATATATATCTAAAAGCATATATAAATACATGAATATATATATATATATATATATATATATATATATATATATATATATATATATATATATATATATATATATATATATATATATATATATATATATATATATATATATATATATATATAATATATATATATATATATATATATATATATATATATATATATATATCAGGGCAATGGGGAGGATGTAGCAAAGACACGATGTCGGTATCTCATGTGTGTACTGGACTGACATCAATGGACTAATGCCAAGGGAATCGCCATCCTCTTCTGGAGCCATTTCTTGAGATTTTGGTTGTTTATCCTGTCTCTTACCTTCAAGAAACATCTTGGCGTCTCTTCGTCAAATCTTTCCCTCTTTCAGCTTTCTTTTCTTTTTCATTTTCTTTCTCACTTTCTTATACAATTCTCTGATTTACTTTCTCTGTCTCACTTTCTCTTCTCACAAGTTTTTCATTCTCTCGCGCCGACAGCTTTGTGTGTGTGTGTGTGTGTGTCTGTCTGCATATATACATACACATATATTTGTCTCTCTATGTCTGGGTGTGTATTTATATGTATGTAATTACGTATGTATACACATATACACTGCATATACATACATATTTTATATATATATACAAAGATCCTCTCCACACATATATACGTATGTATGCACACACACACACACACACACACACACACACACACACACACATATATATATATATATATATATATATGCATGTATGTATATGTATATACATATATATGTATATGTATACATATATATATATTTATTTATTTATATGTGTTTTTACGTGCCTGTGTATTTTGTCTTGGGTTAGGGTCATTTTTGCCAATAAATACAAAAATATACGTACATATATGCCTATTGTTTATATTTCTTTATCGCGCCAAAACATATCAGCGCTCTTTACACCCTTCTATTAGAAGTGCGTCGAGTCTGCTAATGTGTACCTATGTAAGGTAAACATGATTACAAACCCATAACTAAAACAATCAGTCAACGTGAAGACAACACGAAACAAGGAGAGAGCGAAGAGTTCCTTAGACGTCAAGAGGTTTCTTAGAGAGAAAGATACAGAACTGTATACGCGCGCGCGTATGTGAGAGAGAGAACGTGTTATAATTTCTGTCTAGGCATCACGATACGAAAAAACAGTTGTTAAAACTCAATGTATATACTATGGAGTATTAATGAATGGCGAGAGAACATGACTCACTTCACCTTCATTAGCCGCACTTGTTTCTGAAATAAGAAGTAGTGCACTCAGAACTAAGTGCTTGTGCAACATTCTTTAGCTTCCTCGGAGCCATTGTACAAACAGTTATCTATCTATCTATCTATCTATCTATCTATCTATCTAGTTAGCTATCTGTCAATGTGTGTATGCATATATATACACATACATTGACAGCTAGCTAGCTAGCTAGCTAGATAGATAGATAGATAGATAGATAGATAGATAGATAGATAGATAGATAGAGCTAGAGTCACTTTTGTAATCTTCTGCTGATTAAAATTTTTTTGAAAATGTATATATAGTCATGTATTAAGTTGTATTTATTCTGTTTGTTCCGCAAACCGTGTGCACACACACACACACACACACACACACAAATGTGTGTGTGTGTGTGTGTGTGTGTGTGTGTGTGTGTGTGTGTGTAGTGTTTGTGCAGAACTACTGGCTGAAGTTACGCTAAGACAGTTGTGAAGATTGAAATGGAATAGACGGACGAATTTTCATGTTCGATAAAATTTGAGATAGTTTTAATATTTTTAAGCTTGTCCAACACCATGGTGAAGAAAGAAGAATCATTTGGATGCAAAGCCTATTTAGCGTTATTAAGAAAATACAGAAGCGGGGTGGCCAAATAAATTCACTAATATATGTCGGAATGAGAAGCGCCGTCATTTGTCCGGACACGAACCACTGCGGTTAAGAGAAGTGATTCAAGAGGTGTAACAACATAGTTTTAAACACTGGTTCATTCCAGCTAGTGTAAACTCTAGCTTATTAAACAAGGTCTCCACTAAATACGTTACAATCTGGAAAGTATGTGATAGTCCTCAGTTTTAGGTTTCTACCTAACAATGATTTGTTTTATAAAACATAATTTGTTTCTTATGTTAGGATGAGATCTAAAATGTAGACATCAACAGCAGAGAATCGAAACAAGAAAATATTATTAATTCTCCAAGGATAGACGTTTAGATCGCAACACTCAAAGATATTTCAAGAGCGCGCTCAGCATTCACATAAATAAGTACACGTCACAGATGCGCGCGCACAAACAAACAAACACACACACGCACGCACACACACACACACACACACACACACACACACACACACACACACACACACACACACACACGTTCACGCATATACACGTTCACGCGCATACACACACAGATATATGTATAAAACAAGAAATAAATAGTTTCTCCTCTCCGCATAGTAGATAATCGGCTAAAATAGGGAGAGCTATAAAAAGAAAATGAGAGAGACAGACAGACAGAGAAAAAGAGAGACATATAGAGAGAAAGATGATTGAGACAGATAAACAGAGAGGAATGGATTGAGAGAGGGAGAAAGAGAAAGTTAGCAGGTGAGAGCGAAAGGGAGTGAGAGAAAGAGAGAGGGGAAGAGAGAGAGAAAAATTGAACAAGTGAGATTGAGAGAAAAGATGCCAGACAGAGGGACAGGAAAGCAGAGATAAAATAAAATGAAAATAGTGAGACAGAGATATGAAAGAAGGAGTTATTTGTGAAATGAGATTTCCTAACAGAAATATAGATGTTAGGTTGAAAGATAAGCTACTTAGATTAATATCTTGGATTTTAAGAGGTCAGGTTGGGGAGGTTATTCTGTTAAACCATCTACAGTTCCTCTGATGCTGTTGATGCTTAGCCCCCAGATCAATCTTTGTTGGACAGACCTGAGATCTAAGTTATTTCAGGCATGACCGTCTAATAGTTTTGCATGTCTGGGACTACGCTGACCAATAAGTCTTTCCCTTTCTATAACGGTATTAAGTGTGGGATATAGGGAAGATTATTTCTTGTTCTGCCAACGGCTTCGGAGTGACTCTCTCCGTTCTGTGAATTCTGATGTCTCTTGTTTTCATGGTATCGTTCGTTGCCATAGTCGTTGTCATTGCTTTTGTCGTTTATTCCCAAGTCAGTTCTGACCGAGTGAACTTATGATAAGGTCAAATGCATTCCAGCTTTTACCATCTCGTCTTCTTTAGAGGTATACATCTGACTACATTATCCAATCTGTTTCTTCCTTCATTTATGGGGTAGCGTGCGATTTGAAGGAGACTTGGCTGCTTTCTCCAGAAGGTCAGTCTCTCACCAGGAGACTCTCCATTGCTTTCTCTCTGACGTTCTGCTTTTTTCTGTTGTTACTAGTGTTGCTGACGTGCCATTGACAAATAGTTTCCCTCTGTGGTTGTAGCCAAAAAGGTTGGATGCAGAACGTGGCTGAATAGCTCGAGGATAAATCTTTATCTCTTTGATAAATTCCACATCAACTTCAAGTATCCTTTTAACTGGAAGGTCATGGTGGGAGAGGACAAAGAGTGATTGGAGTGGTGATCCTCCCAAGATCGCAGTTTTTGGTGCCTTTGTGTGTATATTTGCACTGTACTTTGTATTTAATTTGAATGAGGGACGGGAAAAGAGAGATATGGGTTTTGATTTAAAAAATGCTGTTAAAGTTAACCAATAAAAGCAAAAATTTCATTAAAATATATTGAAATTCAAAATTTTAAGACTTTGTTGTATTTTAGATTAATCCAAAAGACTGTTTACAGTTTTGGTTACATATAACTATTTCCGCATAATCGTTACATCTCAGATATAAATTCTCAAATGAATATATACTGATTAAAAAGGGATGTATATTCCTGTTTTGATTGGAGATATAATATTCGGTTTCCGTGAAGGCTTCAAGAATCCCTTTTATTTCATATTTCAAAACCACTTAAAAGAAGCTTTGATGTTACAGAGTTATTTATAATATTGGGTTAAAAAAGAAAAAGAAAACAAGAAAAGAACTTTCGTGTAGGCAGAGTTAGTTCTATAAAGATAAAAGAATCACGTGATGTTTGTACGTCATCAAAACAATTACTGTATAACATGAGCAGAAGAGAGAATTTCAACTGCACTGCTCCATGCACAAAGAAATAAATGCTAGTGTAAGAAGACCACTCTGGTTATTTCTTCACTTTTTAAAAGCTTCGTGTCAAAATGAAATAATGAACTATGTGAAAAATACTTTGTACTAAGTCGCAGAGTTTTGCTAACAGCATACAGAGGGAACAGCTTAGTATTTCTAATGGCGAAATATGGAAGAGGAGAGTCATCTAAGAAATATACCAAACTTCGTGTTTACATGGGATATCAGAATGGTTAATAGTTTCAAATTCTCTTTCTCTCGCTTTCTCTCACTCATTCTCTCTCGCACTCACTCTCTCTTGGTCCGTTTCTCTCTCTCTCTCTCTCTCTCTCTCTCTCTCTCTCTCTCTCTCTCTCTCTCTCTCTCTCTCTCGCTATATATATATATATATATATATATATATATATATATATATATAGAGAGAGAGAGAGAGAGAGAGAGAGAGAGACAGAGAGAGAAAGAGAGAGAGAGAGAGAGAGAGAGAGAGAGAGAGAGAGAGAGAAAGAGAGAGAGTACTTCAGTCATAGAGGATCTCTTAGGTGAAAGGTCAACATCATAAATAGGAATGAGTATACCCTACAAAATTTATGTACTACATTAAATGTAGATTATGCTCTGACGGAATTTGAATTAAGAAAAGTGTGGCACCAAATTAGTTGTTGGTCACACAGAGTCATCCAGAATTATAGGGAAGGAAACTAAGATTGTTTGAACCGTTTGGCGTATAATGAAATAATGTGATGTAATATAATATAATACAATATAATATAATAAAATATAATAATAATATAATAATATATAATATATGATATAATATCATTTTTTTAATTGAGTCAGACGGAACCAATACAGGCTGAAGCTCTAGATTTCATCGCAAAAGCATTTCACTCGCAATTCAATAATCCTGGTTGTCCAAATTAGATACTCTACCTCCAGTATTGAGTACTCTTTTGTTCTTCTTGTTTTACCATTAACACACACACATACACTGATTGTTAAAATTGATTTCATTTAGTTGGAGTGGAGGTTCTAATCCACGGCTGACTGAAACCTCAGTATTTCGTTGTCGACTTATCTATATTGATCGCAGGTTTGCCAGTCTGTACTAGTCGGTTGCGGGATTCACCCATGACTGGGAGAGTTATCTCTGCTCGTTGGTACTTAGGCAGAATTTGAACTCATTGTAAAGAACCGAAGAGATGCCAAAAAGCATCTTGCCTGATACCTTAACAACTCTACCAGACCCAGTCCATCACCCTGCACTGGTACTTTATTTGAATGACTTCGAAATGATGAGGGACAATGTTGACCTCCTCAGGATTTGAATTCAAAACTTTGGGAGACGAAATGGATACTGCATGAGTTTATATTCGACACCAATGACTAATCTTATTAATAGTCCTTCCTATTATAGGTACAAGTTCTGAAATCATAGAGGCGCGTGTTAGTTGATTACACCGACGCCAATGCTCGACTGGCACTCACTTCATCGACCACGAAAAGATGAAAGGCAAAATCGACTTCGGTGGAATTTGAACTGAGAACGTAAAGGCGGACGAAATACCGCAAAGCGCCGACGTGCTAACGGCTCTGCCAGCTCGCCGCCGTTTTAAAAAATCAAGATAATCATCTAGGTTTTTGCTGATGCATCATACGCAGAAAAATAAATTTACATGGTTGTCGGTATGGCACTAGTGTAGTTAGGCAGGTGGTAATGGAGTCTTCATATATTTAATGTCTTATCGTTTTATCAATTTTTTTTCTGTTATCATCTGCTTAATTTCAGTTACATGGTGTGGACTAAATTTTTTAAGTCTCATAGTTTGGACAGGTGCACACCGTGCGTTTACTAGTGAAACTTTTATCAAGAATGGTGAATGTAGTTTTTTCAGATTTTTTTTTTTTTTTTTTTTGAGGGGGTGCTTTTTACTGCACCCTGTACACGAATACACACAAATGAAGTTGAGTGCCAGGATCAATGTGCATGGCCATGGGTTCGAATGCAAGATCGGCTGTGCGTTGTGTCCTTGAGCCAAACACTTCATTTCACATTTCCCCAGTCCACTCAGTTGTAAATGGATAACTTTGTGACGGATTGGTGTACAAGGTTGAGATGGTGACTCGGGAAAATCACCCGAACGGAGGTCTCGCGAGCCATGTATTGTATTCAGCGATCGAAAGGATGAATAGTACAATCTGTACGGTGAATCTCAACTGGTTCGGATTGTTGTTCAACCACATCGAAGGATGAATGAATGAAATAAATGCCTTACATTTCTTTGTTTTGTCACACTACTATCCGGATTGAAATTAAACATCAACCCAAAATTAAAGAAATAAGTAAATACTTAATAGTGAAGCGAAGTCGAAATGCCTTCCCTACAAACTTGCACCCTTGCTTCTAAATATACTGGAATGTAATCTTTTTTCCTCACTGTATTGTAATAAGCGTTGTACAAGAAATACTTTACAATTACTACTGCATAACGTCGCATCTTTATTGTCCATAGCTTATTCTTCTACTCGTTAATGAGCCGACTCTGCTGATAAATTTTTCCATCTTATTATCCTTTATAATCTGTTGCTTTGCTGAATATTTTCCAACTTTACCTTATGCAATTATTACTTAAATAAATTTTTCGGTGAAATTACTGAAATGAAATCATCGCAATAAGTAACATATTCCAACTTAATATTTTGAAAAATCTTATCCACCTATACAATGTGTTAGACTATATGAAATTTCAAACAAACATTGCATCTATGCGCTATATGTCTGCAGATATTTACATACAACAGAGAGGACACATAGAATAGTAAAATCACTTTTTCTATCTCTCTCTTCCCCCTTTCCTTTCTTTCTCTCTCGCGCGCGTGTGATTATGATCGTGTGCATGCATATGTATGCAATCGTATGTGAGTGCGTATGACTTCTAACTACCTGAGCAAGCTGAGTAAGTGACTCGTACTATCTTCCTTGGTATGTTTCGCCACATTCCATACACATGAAAAACCAGCGTTCAGAATCCCCATGTGATTAAGATACGAATGCGTGGTAACTACACAGGCGAACAACTCTCTATAACATCTGGAGGAAGTCATCCACCATTAACAACTGGGAGGTGTGTACCAATCATTGTTACGACTGCAAGATAACCACCAGTATAGTAGAAGATGGCGTCATGAAACACACGGTCTGCATGCTTGCTCATATCTCAAATGCAGTTTTTAGCCTTAACTTAGGATATCTTTTAATTCAAGGGTCTGTATACATTTTTGAGTCGTTTTGCCTTAAATTTCCACACTGTACACTAACTCAAGCAATATTTCAGTGACTCAATCTCAACTGAGATCTAAATCAAAACGAAAAACGGACACACAAATGTGTACCATATTCGGAAACGGAACAATTTTTCTGAAGGTGTCAATTATAAACCTATCATCACTCATAATTTAAACAACTCGCATGTCATCGATGCAATCGTAAACAATATCGTTCGTCATCACTTTTAGTTTCTCTCCTTTTACATTTCACATAGTTTTTATTTGCATATATATATGATTTCTTGGATCGGTAGTTACCACTCAGACTCCATCGTCGTAGTTTACATGGTTCTTTCTGGTCCACAATACTGTCCTGACATACATCGAAGAAACAAATTTGATGTGATACACCCAAATACAACAATGTTCCTCGACTTGCTAGATATAGCAACCACATTTTCCACAAAATACGTGCCTCTGTCGTAAATAAATATTGGAGAATGTAGTCTCTGATATGCAAAACGATGATCATCGCTGAATTGCCTTTAATCACAGTTCTGCTTAATTTGGGCTAAATAACAATAATAACATGACCAACCCTGAATCACAACCTTGTAATTCACTGTAAATTCTTGGTTTCACAATAGCTGAAGGCATGTCATATTAACTTCAGATCACAAACAAGACGATGAGAATATCTTGGCTTGGCTCAGTTAATCCCCAGCAGTCAACGATACAAAGTATGACTGTGAGTCACATTGGAATACTATTCTCAAATCTGAGATGCAGCTAGTACTCCTGCTACTCTTTCTACTACCGGTGCTGCTGCTGCAGTTGTTACGCATATCCAAACATCGAAGACTGCTTAAAAATGCTATCCAGTTGATTGGCAAAGATTCACATTCCAACACAATGCAGCTATAACCCAGAGACATATTGTTTAGCTCATTTGCAATGGATTTTGCTATACTTAGAGAACAATATTCATACCACATTTACCCACGTTTTTCACTAACATAAAGTTATACTACATTCACCTAAATCCATACTACATTCACCTAAATCCATACTACATTCACCTAAATCCATACTACATTCACCTAAATCCATATTACATTCATCGGATCTTTTTTAAAACGGGGGCCACATTTTTCATTAACGAAACACTTTGAAACTTGGAACACTGGTAGAATGTGTCATATAAAACATCTTTTTCTCTTAGTCTTCTTTAAAAAAAAAGAAATCCCTAAGTTATTCCATGTTAAAGTTGTCGTATTTCTGTAATTTCAACCAATCACTGACGTCCATTCAGCCGATATACATTAAGTGCCGACTATATAAACAAACGATTCTGAAACAATTCTATCGGTGATAGGGTTAGGGTTAGGGTTAGGGTAAAACAGCAAATTTAAAAAGAAAAAAGCAAATAAAACGAAGCTATGGCTTAATCAGCCAAAGGAGTAAATGTAAACAACTGAATACTTGTCAGTGATTGGTTGAAATTATCGAAATAAGACAATTTTTTACATGAAATAAATTCGAATACAAAAATATTTTTCTGTTCTATAACACAAAATAGATAAGTATACGAAGTTTGAAAGTCTTTCCGTACCAAAAACACTACGTAAAACATTAATGAAAAATGTGGCCCCCGTTTTAAAAAAGATCCCATTCATCAAACCCACCCGATGCATCCATCTATCTCTACTCCATTCATCATACCTAGATTTTTACAACCGATAAATCCTTGCACTAAATAACTTTTACTAAGCTTTCGTACCCGGAAGCACAACGCAGACGCCCAAGTCTGTTGCCTACGTTCTCCCATCATATCTAACTACAGACGTGCAATCTGAACGACAATTGCATCGACACTGTACGTCTGGGTGAGATTACAAACACCGACGAAAATAAAATGCGTATACGAACGTGTCTTTGTGAGTGTATGTGTATTTGTATTTGTATGTTTGTGCGAGCGTCTATGAAGCAGTTAGTTTTGGATTCTTTACCAACCCAGAAGGATGAATGCCAAAGACAATAGATATAGACACGTGTGTACGTATGTCTGTGTGTGTGTGTATTTGTGCGTGTATGTGTGTGCATGCATGTTTGTATGCGAGTATGTATATATGTACAGAAAAAATATTTCGAGGGAAAATTCACAGATATTTTATTTACCCAGTGGGAGGAGTGTCGTAGACAATACCTGAAGGTATATACGCATGTACGTGCGAACGTGTGATGGTGCGTATGTATGTGTACCTATGTTTTTTAGTGTGTGCATGTGTGCGCGCCCACGCGCGCGTAAGTGTGTGTGTGTGTGTGTGTGTGTGTTAGTACGCATCTGTGTTTGTGAATCTGTGAGTGTTGAGTGTTGTGAGTGTTTCCGTGTTTCTGTGCGAGTGTGTGAGTGTGTGTGTAGGCTATAAGAGTGTGTGTGTATGTGTGTGTGTGTGTGTAGGCTATAAGAATGTGTGCTTGTGTGTGAATGTATGTGTGTGTGTAGGCTATAAGAATGTGTGTGTGCTTGTGTGTGAATGTATGTGTGTGTATGAGTGTGTATGTATGTGTGTGTGAGTGTGGACAATCTGCTATTAAAGGCGTTGGGAAAATACTTTTAAAAACTGCTTTCTAGTTAAAAACTTACTTCTTGGTCTCATATGAAACTCAAGTGAAAATTGCTTTGTAACACATATATTTTCAAAAGTCAAATGTATGAAGATTAGAGAGAGAATTTCTGATATGAAGTCTCCAGGGTAATGGTGAATACATATATT
>NC_142931.1:26877594-26892594 GCF_046866305.1 Octopus bimaculoides | reverse complement strand
CGATGTGTAATGTATTTTGTGTATGTTGAAGATGTGATTAATTATATCACTCTTATTCATATATACGTACACGTACTGCACACGCTTGCCTCGTCTATACACAAAAATACACACATACACGCATGCACACGTAACTATTCTTATTAATATAAATTAGATTCTGCCTCTACCTTTGTACTTGACCTGTTTGTGATGTACGTGTGCGCGAGTGTGAGTGTATGCGTGCATGTGAGTGAAGTGTACCCGTAGGTGTGTGTGTGTGCTTGTTTGTGTGTGTGTGTGTGTTTGTGTGCGTGTGTGTGTATGCATGTGTTTGTGTGTTCAGATGATAGCACTTGCAATACTAGTCATGTTGTTTCGAATTTCAACACGAGGAAACCAAAAACTCAGATTCAGAGACAATAAATGTGTAATGCAGCAAATAAAAAGAAAATGAACGACAGAAGGGAAATGGACAGTATTAGGATCCATTTTAAAACGGGGGCCACAGTTTTCATTAATGTTTTACGTAGTGTTTTTGGTACCGAAAGACTTTCAAACTTCGTATACTTATCTATTTTGTGTTATAGAACAGAAAAATATTTTTGTATTCGAATTTATTTCATGTAAAAAATTGTCTTATTTCGATAATTTCAACCAATCACTGACAAGTATTCAGTTATTTATATTTACTCCTTTGGCTGATTAAGCGGTGTAAAGCGTATTTAATCTCCATACCTTCGTTTTATTTGCATTTTTCATTTTAAATTTGCTTTAACCCTAACCCTAACCCTAACCCTAACCGTAGGGTTAGGGTTAGGGTTAATTGTTTCAGAATCGTTTGTTTATGTAGTCGGCACTTAATGTATATCGGCTGAATGGACGTCAGTGATTGGCTGAAATTACAGAAATACGACAACTTTAACATGGAATAACTTAGGGATTTCTTTTTTTTTTTAAGAAGACTAAGAGAAAAAGATATTTTATATGACGCATTCTACCAGTTCCAAGTTTCAAAGTGTTTCGTTAAGAAAATACTGTGGCCCCCGTTTTAAAATAGATCCCAGTATTATACTAAAGCGGTAATCTGGTAGAATCGTTAGCACGCCATGCAAAATGCTGAGTGGAATTCCTTCTGACCTGGCGTTCTAGCTGACTTTGCCTTTCATCCTTTTGTGGCCGACTTTGCCTTTTATCCTTTTGTGGTCGACGAAAAGAGTATCAATTGGGTACTGGGGTCGATGTAATTGACGAGTCCCTCCCTGAACATTTTGGGCCTTGTGCCTATAGTAAAAAAGGTTATACAATCTAATATTTGTCACCATACTGTGGACTACTTAAGTGCTGAAGGAAGTGGAGACGGGAGGGCAAAAAAGATATTATTGTCGGTACTTGATTCATTGACCTTTAGATAGAAAAAGAAGAAAAGAAAAGAAGGACAAAGAAAAGTTTTAAAATTCTTATGAGATAGTCTTCGGAAGAAACTGTTGGAAACATCTTGAAAAATGCTATGCCATGGAATACTTGGAAAAATGTCGAAGGTAATGTGAGGAAAATACATAAAACAAAGGAATAAAGCTGTATAGATCAATGTTACTCTGTTTCTTAAGAGGATCGTCTTCTCGGCCATCAACGCCATCAACATAAAAGCACCACATAGACAAGAAGAACTTGAAATTCTCGCGCACAAGAAACAGCCCATGATATATTTACAGACAGACAAACAGACACACACACACACACACACACACACAAACACACACACACACACACACACACATATATATATATATATATATATATATATATATATATATATATATGCATATATACTTACGCATATGTACATACATCTATACGTATATATATATTTATATATATATATATATATATATATATATATATATATATATATATATATATATATATATATATATATATATATATATATATATGCATATGTGGGCACAGGACGTCAGGAAACGTGTACAACAAAAAAAAGTACGAAGCACGAGTTCATGGAACATGCACTATTTTTTCGAACAACGAAAGACAAAAATGGAGCACAAAACAAACAACATAAAGAACGACCCTTCATCAGTTGCTGGCTGTTTTTCTAGTCTCGTATTTCGAGCATTTAACAACAATATACGCTTTCAATAAAACAGTTGCTCTCGCAAAGCAAATTGAATAAAATTTAGGATTTTGCGGAAAGTCAAAATTGGTAACACAAACAGGACAGTGAAAACAAACACGGAAGGACTGCTAAGCCCAAACGAGGTTGTGATGGCGAACGCGCAAATTAAGCTAGGACAGGAGACAAACAAGAACACGTCTTCCTTGTTCCAGCTACAACGGAGAGAAAGAAAGAAAGTTGGCCGATGGTCAAGTGGGAGCCACGTGAGAAAGGGAGGAGGAGTGAGGGAGAGAGAGGATAGAATAGTGGGAGAAGAGGAGGTAAAATAATGAGAGAGAAAATAGAAAGAAAACGAAAGAGTAAAAAGATCGTATAGAGTGCGCATCAGAATTAATAAGATAAAACTTACTTGGAAGAGGATGCGTGGCATTCAATCATATAATAATATAAATAATATATATATATATATATATATATATATATATATATGCATATGTGGGCACAGGACGTCAGGAAACGTGTACAACAATAAAGTACGAAGCATAAGTACATGGGACATGAACTATTCTTTCTAGCAACGAAAGACACAAATGGAAAACAAAACAAACAGCATTAAGAACGACCCTATATATACATACACACATACATGCATAATGCATGCATACATATACATACATGATATATTTACAGACATATATGTACATATATATATATATATGTATATATATATATATATATATATATATATATATATATATATATATATATATATACATACACGCGCATACATACATGCATACATACATACATGCATACATACATACATACATACATACATACATACATTCATACATACATTCATATATGTGAGTGTATGTGTAAGTATGAATATGTATATGTGTATGTATATAATATGTATATATGAAAAGTGTACATATATTTCTAAATTATAATTCTTAGATCATAACAATATTTAATAAGGAAAAAGTGATATTCTCATACATAAGTACGAAAACATGTAATTTTTTTGTGTATGTGTACAAATGAAGAAACAGTGATATCCTTATCTGTGATGGTTTCATTGACGAGAAGGACTTTTTTAAAGTTCATTGTAAATTGTTAAGAAAGAAGGGAGTACACAGGCGGGAAGTTGAGTTTTCTATATAAAGTTGTCTTATTCAGTGAATTATTATAAGACAGTATTGACATAAGTATACAACATCCTCCATCATTTTATGACCTCAGTTCATTATTTGGAACAAGAACAACATACAAAAGGTAATGTATACTTTGATATCCACAAAACACTCGTATTAAATGAATGCAAAATATTTCAGTAACAAAATATCTAATCAGCAATCTACAGGAACGGAAGATGTTTAACTTTTTGTGAAGAATGTGAAATAAATGTCGAAAAGAAACAAACAAAAATGTTCAATATATGAAGAAGAGATACACTAAAACCATTGATAGTTTTCAAATGCGTAATAGATGTATAATAAGATCATCATAACAACGTTGAAACTAATGAAATAGGTGCTTAGAACATTTTTTTGCAACACTTCGTTGTTAATTAAGTTGCCTGTCTTTTTAGTCAACAGCTGAGTTTAGCATCAGAACAAATACACTATAGAGTTTGTGATATAGTTGCCTGCATAGACTGTAATCAATCATAATACGTCTTAAAGGAGTGTCAGATGTTTTAGAAGACCTGGCTTACCGTTTAAATGCTAGTTAGTGTAAGACATTCAAAATTAAATTCTTTTCTTCAGCACATCCTCTGTCTTTCTAAGCGTTTTGTCTTCGTCTTTAGAAATGAATTACTGACAAATAATTAGAAGATTTGGATAATGTTGTTTCATTTAGCACATGGTTTTCAGTGGATGAGGCATCACTATAATGAAATAGACAAGCCCGAAGTCGTTAAAATCACAGAAAGAACGAAAACCAGAAAGAAAAAATATATTTTAAAAATAATCCTTTTATTTTCTTTATATTATTCGTCAAATGCTCATGGTTTTATGAGTCGAACTAATGGCTTACTTTGTTCGTGACATCTAACCTACATTCACAACATCGAACTGGTAGCTCTCTTTTTCGCAACTGTAAAACCTTATCTAGTTATGTCAATCCTCTGTGCAATCTGTTACTTTCTAAGCCCACGTTATGATTCATGACTGTGACTCTATGTGTATTACTTATCATTATAAGTTTTGGGGGTGCAAAAGTGATGTAAGCAAAGTTTAGCGGATCCAGCCAGCTAAACCAGATTCACAAAACCAGACCGCAGGTTCGAATGATCAAAAAATTCTTCTTATTATTATTATTATTATTATCTCTTTATCATAGGTTATATTGGAGCTCCTGGAATCTTGCATGCGTAGCCGGCTTACTACCTGCAGCCTACGGCACCATGCTATTCGTTCTTTTCAGCTATCTAATACTTTCCTGATTATTCTGGCCGTGCCAAGGAAGCAAACCTTTTGCAACAGTTCTATTGAGCACTCTGCTCCAATTTTATTTATATTCCTTTTGGTACCTTCTCATACTGTTCCAAAGACCCAATAATAATTGGCACTATCTTCACCTTCTTATTCTTCTTCTTCTTCTTCTTCTTCTTCTTCTTCTTCTTCTTCTTCTTATTATTATTATTATTATTATTATTATTATTATTATTATTATTATTATCATTATTATTATTATTATTATTATTATTATTATTATTATTTTTATTATCATTATTATTATCATTATTATTATCATTATTATTATTATCAGTAGTAGTAGTAGTAGTAGTAGTAGTAGTAGTAGTAATATCATTATTATTCACTGCAGAGTACAAAGGACACATTTTCAAACGCTCTAAGTTGGTGCAGTTGCAAACATTTATCTACACCGGTTTGGTGCGTTTTTGCATTATTTATTTTATTCCAAGTTGGCAATAGAAACACCAGAAACCTATTACTGGTTTTCTATTGTTATTTAGCCCCTCGAGGGACTATATTTGGCCCACCAAATAAGTTCGATGGGCGTTTAATTCAATTTAATCAAACACAACTCAACAAGATGGCGGAGTGCGTCTTGGAAGAGTTGAGAAAAAAAGAATCTGGTGATTGCTGAAGATTTCCCTCCGCTTCCCTCCGTTACTGGCAACAATACAGGAGAGGGGGGAGGAGAAAAACGAGTCTGTAACAGTACAAAGTCCACCTCGTAGTAACAGCAACAACTGTAGCAATGACAACAGCAGCAACAGGGACAGCCGCAGTAGTAGTAGTAGTAGTGGTAGCAACAACAACAACGAAAGAGACAGCAACAACGAAAGAGACAGCAACAACGAAAGAGACAGCAACAGCTGTGGCAGCAGCAATTGCAGCAACAGCAGCAATAGCAAAAGTGACAACAGCAGCACCAATAAAACCAACACCAACAACATCGACAAAAACAACAACAACAATAATGGCAGCAGCCGTAGCAGCAGCACATTTTACCCGTTGGGTGGTTGGTGTTGGAGTTGGTATTGGTGGTGTTGTTTCTGTTGCTCTTGTTCTTGTCTTTAATTCATAAACGTCGACTCTTACTCTCTTTACTCTTTTACTTGTTTCAGTCATTTGACTGTGGCCATGCTGGAGCACCGCCTTTAGACCAGCAAATCGACCGCAGGACTTATTCTTTGGAAGCCTAGTACTTATTCTATCGCTCTCTTTTGCCGAACTGCTAAGTTACAGGGACGTAAACACACCAGCATCGGTTGTCAAGCGATGTTGGGGGACAAACACAGACACACAAACATATACATACACATACATATATATATATATACATATATACGACGGGCTTCTTTCAGTTTCCGTCTACCAAATCCACTCACAAGGCTTTGGTCGGCCCGAGGCTATAGTAGAAAACACTTGCCCAAGGTAGTATAAAAAGAAAATAATTAACCTCAGTAAACTTCTCACTTTCTAAAAGCTCACTCTCCCGGAGAGCTTTTAGTGGATAAGATCTTGGAAAAATCGACACATAAACAAAACATGCAGATATGAAAGCACACGTGCATCAGTGTAATAAATTTGCACAGTGAACACAAATACACACTCTCATTCACATACACTGTACGAAGTGGAAGCACTCATGGACATGTATATGTGAAAAATAATTCTACACAAAAAAGAACTACACAATACACTCTGAGATAGCTGCAGGTGTATATATAAAGAAACTATTTACAGACAGATGAAAGATTAAAAATAGTTTTAGCACAATTTGGAGAAAACTTATGGCAAGAATCGCAACGATAAAGTTTGTGCTGTGACCCTCATTACGGATCTCTTTTGTACTTCGGATGTTTGGACGGTGATAAATAACAA
Organism: Octopus bimaculoides; assembly: GCF_046866305.1. Classification (NCBI taxonomy): domain Eukaryota; kingdom Metazoa; phylum Mollusca; class Cephalopoda; order Octopoda; family Octopodidae; genus Octopus; species Octopus bimaculoides. Next base: position 26,886,114 of record NC_142931.1, on the reverse strand, counting down.
CAGTCTATATGATAACGTTATAAAAATTCATAAAGAAAGCAAGGGGACTTATACATATATATATATATATATATATATATATATAGTTGATAGTTGAAAATATGTGTAAAAAAAAATATAAAAAGTGGAAGAGAAATGCCTTCGTTTCATATAGTTTAATATCTTTTTATAAATATATACATATATACATAAATATATACATATTATATAGATATATTTTATGTATATTCTTTTTACACATATTTTCAACACATAATTTTGCCACAGGGTGTATACTGAATCTTCAGTCTCTTTACACCTTGTATATTTTTATATTGCTATATATATATATATATATATATATATATATATATATATATTAAACACACACATATATATATATATATATATACATATATATTAATAACAGACAACCAGAGTGATACTTTCGAGTGTAGCAGAATTAATATTCTCCAAAGTTGGAGGCAAGTTTGAAAGAAACAAAAGGGTGTTGGATCAGATCCCTTACAAAATTTAATTTTATTTCTGCCTTTCAAGTTTAAACCCTGCTTCTTTTATCTTTCCTCCTTTAAAGGAGAATCAAATATGTTCTAGTCATATGGTGTGATGTATACACTTGGCTATATTCTCATCATTATAGCATCGTATGTTATTGTGACTCTTCATCTGAGAAGGTCATGCATTAAACTCGACTCGGAAGCGGAAGGAAACCGTTTATTACTTATTAATGAAAGCCTACAAACAGAAATGTCTTTATTCTGAAAGAAACCATAGATCTTCATTATTATATTAGAATATTGAGATTTTCGTTCTAATATGTTTACATTAAATTTCGCTAGAGTTGTCTCTTCCTTTTATCGTTCTAAGAAATAAGTGCCGGCCAAGCACTATGACGTGAAAGTGCATGGTCTAGTGATTAGAGTATAACACTCAAGATCGCAGGTCGCAGGTTCGTTTTCTGGACAGGGTGGTGAGTTGTGTTCTTCAGCAAAACACTTCATTTCAAGTTGCTCAGTTTACTCATCCGTAAATGAGTAACCATACGACGGACTGGCGATCCTTTCAGTGAGAATGTTTTGATTTCGATTACATATACCCCATACAAATCAGGTAACCAGCCCTATGAATCATAAGACTCAAGATGGCAACATCTAAGCGTTGATGACGATGAACTACTACGGTCAAGTTGATATAATCATCTCTGCCCTACTGCAAATTTCGTCCTTGTGGTTAAGTTAGAAATTAATATATTTACGTCGAACTATTGACTGAAATGTTCTAACGTACTTTCTAATATCTCGATGCATCTGGTGTCACCAGTATTTAGATACATCAATCTGGGTAGTCTTCCATGCATATGGTTCTGTATATTGTTATTACTATGACATCATGCCACATAGGACGGTAGTAGCTTGCTGACATTTTGCAACAGCTGTTGAGGATGTGGGAGTTACAGCCATATGTTAGTATGCATGTACGTATAAATGTTTTTTATTCATATATTTACTATTAATATTGTGTCTACGTAAATCTTTAATGTTTTTCTACGAATCTACGTATAATAATTATATGCTCTTGAGATAGAAAGAATTGTGCTCTTATTTTAGTCATTTCTCTTTAATTAAAGAGATACTGCCATCCGAGATATTTTTACACTTATTCATAGCAACACATCAAGTTTTACTATTATATTGTTATCTTTGCGTAAGTTTTACTCGTACCACGCCAGCCCAACCAACACCGCCAACAACACCACTACCGTCTCCTCATCAACACCAGCCCCCTCCGACGACGATCTTACTATCACCAGCTTCACCACTAACATCAACACGAAAGACCCAACTAACTCCACCAACATTTACACCACAGTCATCATCACCATCATTAAGAACCCCACTAGTATCTCTATCACCACCGCCATCACTAACACACCCCACTCATTCCACCATTACACGCACAGAAGCAACTGTTCACCATTCCAACTTAATCTCATAGCATTATTTCAGGTTATTCAAAACAACTTACAATTTTATCAGCGCTTCATCAGCAAAAATAATGATACTCTGAACATTATAAAACAGATTTCTCTTTATCTCCTATGATACGTCATAATAACAGTTACAACAAATAACAATAATACGTACGCACATACTCACCTACACACACACACACACATATATATATATATATATACATACATACACGCACACACACTCATACACACACACACACACACACACACATATCTATCTATCTATCTATCTATCTATATATATATATATATATATATATATATATATACCCCCACACACACACACATATATATATATATATATATATATATATATATATATATATATATATATATATATATATATATATATATATATATATATATTATATATATATATATATATATATATATATATATATATATGTATATGTATATATAGATAGATAGATGTATATATATGTATGTATATATATATATATATATATATATATATATATATATATATATATATATATTATATATGTATATATGTGTGTGTGTGTGTGCGTGTGTGTGTGTGTGTGCGTGTGTGTGTATGTGTGTGTGTGGAAAGAGAGAGAGAGCATTCTCTCATTATTTTATTAATTTCAGTTATTGAATTACGTCCATACTGGAGCGCCGACTTCATTTTGGATCCCCGAACATATAATCCTCATATGGTATATTCGCAAACAGAAATGGGAATTAGTAGAATTATTCAAGCTGAGAAAGAAGGCTTAATTTGATTTGCACAAGATCAATGTACAAACTATGCATTCAACACAATAAAATAATTGCCTACATCATTCCTGCTGCTAAGTACTTTGCAAAGTCAGATTATACCCACAGATGCGATTGTGTCAGTAGCTATTTACACGTTGGACAATATACTGACTGTTCGCTGAGTAAACTGAGAAGTGTGGGTACAAACATATGTCAAACACGGGACATGACGACAACCTTGGCAAAATGAACTGGGACATGCCTGTTCAGATTGACAAGGATAGCAAGGCAAAGCGTCCAGATGTAACTATTGAGGTCAGGAACGAAAAGACTGTTAAGTTATTCTGATAGTCTGCGACTGCTTGATCCCATCTGAAGGAAGGGATGTGGAGAAACTAACAGAGTAGTAAGATCTTGAAACTGAAATAAGAAAGATGTGATATATATATATATATATATATATATATATATATATATATATATATATATATATATATATATATATATATATAATTGAAAACAATATCAATAATTAGCCCACTAGATATGCCATCCTGTATTCTGCAAGAAGATACACCATTCTGTATCATGCAAGATGTCTAAGTAAGATTTCTGAGATTTAAAGAAATTATTGTTTCATCAATGTGGCGAAATGATAGTTAAGTTAAACAAAAGTACGGAAGATTGAAACGCTAACTAGGGAGAAAATTAAGTAATATTGGTCATTGATTGATATTATTTTAATTATTTAGGTAAGTACGGGCGACAAACTTAGACATGTTTAAGTCTTAAGTGTGACCTCATCATTGAAACACGGTGCTTTTACAACGACACTGTCTATCGTATGTAAATTCCAACAGTTGTAGCTCTCTTATGTCGTTTTTCAGTTATTCTTTCGTATGCCTTTTATTCGTCTTCATAAAAGAATGTGTTCAAATACGGAAGTGCATGTGACTAAGGCGTTTGATTCCACACTTGTTCACGTGTTGACCTACTTTCTGACGGGACATTCACAAAACAAGTAATAATTTAACGATGTACACATCAGTTATAACAAGTTTATGTACGCCTTTATATAGAGACAGGTATATGTGCGCACGCATGTATGCCTCGGTATTTATTTATGTGTATATATTATGCACATAAATATATACGTTTGTGTATATATGTATATACATACGCAGTAGGAATCAATATATCGTGTTACATATATGTGTGTATTTGTGTCCAAGCACACACACATACACACACACACACATACACACACACACACACACACGCACGCACACACACACACATACACACACACACACGCACGCGCGCGCGCACGCACACACACACACACACACACACACACACACACACACACACACACACACATAAGGCGGCGAGCTGGCAGAAACGTTAGCACGCCAGGCGAAATGCTTAGCGGTATTTCGTCTGCCGCTACGTTCTGAGATCAAATTCCGCCGAGGTAGACTTTGCCTTTCATCCTTTCGGGGTCGATTAAATAAGTACCAGTTACGCACTGGGGTCGATGTAATCGACTTAAACCGCTTGTCTGTCCTTGTTTGTCCCCTCTGTGTGTAGCCCCTTGTGGGTAGTAAAGAAATAACACACATATCAGTGAATCCGTCTGTCTGTCTATCTCCCTTTGTCTCTTCTAAATGTTTTATGTAGTTTTGCGCATCTATTTCTTTACTATTATATATGAAAAAAAAAAGATAAGATAAAATAAAACAATAGCGTATGAGTTAATTACAACAATTAAAAATATATTCAAAAATTGTCCGCAAAATAAACGCATCTGTTTTCAGGTGTTTCGAAGGTCTTCAGATTATTAATTAATTTCGTTTTCTGGGCGCCGACTTAAGAAAAGGTGTTCATCGTGAAAGAAGTACATAACTAGACGGGTGAAGCTCTATGATGGGAAGCTGTGGTGATCAGATATCACCCAATAAATGATAAATTGTTTTTGTTGTATGTCTCCTCAAACACTACCATTCTTTTTCATAATACTCATGTTCAATGATGAACACACAATGGCAGATGTTTACCGCTTCTTGCCATTTGGCATTCTTTTTTTTTTTTTACATGACCAAGAAATAAGTAAGCATAAATTCATTCAATATATTGTAAATAAATTACGAAAGTCATTGAATATAATCTATATAAATTGTGGATAATTGATTAATAGATTATAAAATAATGATTCAGTTTATAATTGTATTAATTAACTACAGAAATGATCAGTTACAGAAATAATTAGATTCACACAGTAATCTTTCACGACTAAGAAATAATTAAATTCATATTACGATTGATTGATAATTTAGAATAATTGGAAAATTTATTCAATATAAGCTATACAAATTATAAATAATTAATTAGTGAAGTATAGAATCAATGGGATTTTTTTATAGGAATAATGAATTAATTAGTTAATTATAGAAATAATTACATTTGCGTAATTATCATTCGTGACTAAAAAATAAAATTCGTATTACAAATGGTTGATAATTAAGAATAACTAATGTAGGCAATTAATTAATTAGTTCCTGGAATATTCATATTCATATAAGACTGAGAAGAAAGAAACATTCGCATATATTTATCTGGTAAGGATTTTTGGAATGAGTTAACGGCGCCATTTGTCTCAACGATATTTTCTATATACAACATGGATTACGAGAGTTGACATTAAGCTAGTCAACTTGTAAAAATACTAGAGCAGCTGTAACCATATTTGATGTTTCGTTTCAATATTCAGAGTTCAAATAACATAGTGCTAAATTAAATTAAATACAAAATAAAATAAATATACAATAAAAATGAATAGGATAACCGAACCACCACAACCAACTGTAATTCAAAGCGAGCGAGCATCTGCGTGAAACGCCACATAAATCTTCTTCAGAATATAAATATATATTGGGGATTGTTCCTAGATACAATATCTGCGGAGAGGAAGAAGAAAAAAGTAAAATAATCACAGAAAATCTTTAATAACCAAGATGCTCGACAAAAGCTGACCTGAAGCTATGCAACAACTAATGCTGCTGCTGCTGCTACTACTACCACTAATACTAATATTAATACCACCACCACCGCCGCCGCCGCCGCCGCCGCCACCACCACCACCACCACCACTACCACTACTACTACTACTACTACTACTACTACTACTACTACTACTAATACTACTACTACTACTACTACAATAATTCCCTGTTATAAAGAAAATTATTTTCAGAAAGAATTTGTTTTCCATGAAACCGAACAGTTTGGTTATATAGGAATGACAAGATAACGACATTGTTTAGCAGTAAGAAACTGGCGAACAACTTACAATATGGTTTCGGTTCCTGCTCTTTTGGAGAGAATATGCTTTACAAGCACAAACTGACAGAATTGCTCAATTTTAGCCTCTTTAAAAACAAAAAATTTTAACCAATGAACCTAGGAAGAGACGTTTACAAAGTCGTTCAAGCTGCTAAAATACCAACCAATTCCTCTCATATTGCAATATGTAATCTTTAAAATGGAAGAACACATTGGATAGTATAGTCTAGTAAAAGAAAATCTAGTCATAACATAGGTCTAGTTCAATGCTGGCCTGGAGATAAAGAAAGCATTTTAACCAATGATTCATATGTATTTTTACTTTTTATCAGTGAATAATATATTTTTGCATTACTCTTTTACTGTTTTACTTGTTTCAGTCATTTGACTGCGGCCATGCTGGAGCACCGCCTTTAGTCGAGCAAATCGACACCAGGACTTATTCTTTGTAAGCTTAGTATTTATTCTATCGGTCTGTTTACGGGAACGTAAACACACCAGCATCGGTTGTCAAGCGATGTTTGGGGGGGGGGGACAAACACAGACACATAAACACTCACATATATATATACATATATACGACGGGCTTCTTTCGGTTTCCGTCTACCAAATCCACTCACAAGGCTTTGGTCGGCCCGAGGCTATAGTAGAAGACATTTGTCCAAGGTGCCACGCAGTGGGACTGAACCCGGAACCATGTGATTGTCTTTAATGAAACTTGTCATAAAAAATAGAAGTTAATTACAATTTTCTCTGGATCCATCCATTTTCACCATCCACTATTTCTGGGAGGGTTGAGTCCGAGGCTTTTCTTCCCAAACATTATTAAACTTTCCTGTTATCAGAAACAAGCATCATTAAACTTTCCCGTTAGATTCCCAAGCGTCATCACGCAGAAGAGCTAAGGGTAGATCATCTCATTCGTGGTCTGCCCCTAGCTCGACTTGAAAAGTCTGTGTTGTGATCTTTCCCTGCAGCATTCTAACCACATATCTGTGGTACTGGAGCTGTTACCTCTCAGTGCTGAGAAGCAGTGACTAGACCTGGGAAGACTCCTCGATCTCCGAGCTGTGCGCCCTGTCGAGTAACACTACTCAAGAGATCCTTCAGAGGAACCGTATTTCAGACGTTTGTATTCGCGATTGTGCTTCTTTGATCATTACTTTTTGGATCATATGCGACGATACGCGCGGAAATCGAATTGAAGATGGCCAGCATGACTTCCTTTTTTTACCAACTTTTCCTTTTTTGAGAATCGAGTGTTGGAAGCTGGTACATTATTGTATCAGCACCTGCAATTCAAGCATTAGTTAAACTCAGTTCACTAAAATAAATATTCAGAATAAAATTTAAATTTTAGCATAGAATTAACGTATTTCAATTTCGTTCTTCAAAGGATATTTTGCCTGTCATTTTGAGAAATGGATACTTGCTTTGAAGCCAATATATTTCTACAATATCATCAACGGAAATGTCCTCACAAATAACAGATATTCCCTTCTTCATAAAAGCTAGGCTTCCTACTTATGTTAGTAAGTATAACTGAAAATAATACTGAAGCAGTAAAAACTATAAAATTTTCTTTTCGCTTTATTGTTTTTATTTTTCTTAACAGTTTGTCGCCCTTTCATCATTTCTCTCTGTTATAACTTCCTTTTCACTTTCCAGCTTAACCTTCTTTTTCTTCGCTTTTGTTTTAACATTAATTTTTTTATAATTAATTTTTTCATATATTTTTTCCTTTTCTTCACTTTTCCCATTAATCATCCAATTTCTTCCGCTTTTTTGTTTGTTTTTTATTGTCTAATTTACAATTCTTTTAAGAAAACATGAAATTGAATATTCCTATAAATGCAGCATTTTACTAAAGTGGGAGTGTATCCCAGACAAAGTTTGGATCAAAGAAATACACTTTGGAACAGAGAAACTCGATAACAGTGTTTCATCAACAATAGATGGTTGTGTTAAAAAAACTATAATTAATTCATCATTGAAACATCATATTATAACGGCTGGGTCAAATTAATAATACGGGTATACATAATAATATGTATTTATGTGTGTGTGTATGTATATATGCATGGTTTTTCGTTGAGTTCTATTTGAGTTCTTCTTAAGAGAGCTCAAACTGGTCTCTAACAAGCGACAAGACCTTTTGTGCTAAGAGAGTTCCCAGTGTATGTAAAAATGTGGTTGAGCTGATGTGTTGGTTGAACTGTCGATGCATACACCGAAGTGTGTGCATCTATGTATGTGTGCATGACTGTATCCATGTATGACTGTATGCATGTGCATATGTGTGTGTGTGTGTGTGTGTGTGTGTGTGTGTGTATAATTATATATAATTATATATATATAGACAGACAGACAGGCAGGCAGACAGATAGATAGATAGATAGATAGATAGATAGATAGATAGATAG
>NC_142931.1:26810094-26875094 GCF_046866305.1 Octopus bimaculoides | reverse complement strand
CTTTTTCTTAACTCTTCTTAACTAGTATATATTTTCCCCCCATTTCTGCTACCAAGCATAAATATCCCAGCCACAAAAATATCCGAAGAACTAAGAACAGTGCAAAGAACTGAACCACCCTAAAATAAAATGGATCTTTTTTAAAACGGGGGCCACATTTTTCATTAACGAAACACTTTGAAACTTGGAACACTGGTAGAATGTGTCATATAAAACATCTTTTTCTCTTAGTCTTCTTAAAAAAAAGAAATCCCTAAGTTATTCCATGTTAAAATTGTCGTATTTCTGTAATTTCAACCAATCACTGACGTCCATTCAGCCGATATACATTAAGTGCCGACTACATAAACAAACGATTCTGAAACAATTCTATCGGTGATAGGGTTAGGGTTAGGGTTAGGGTAAAACAGCAAATTTAAAAAGAAAAAAGCAAATAAAACGAAGAAAAAAAAAAGAAAATGAAAAAAGCAAATAAAACGAAGCTATGGCTTAATCAGCCAAAGGAGTAAATGTAAACAACTGAATACTTGTCAGTGATTGGTTGAAATTATCGAAATAAGACAATTTTTTACATGAAATAAATTCGAATACAAAAATATTTTTCTGTTCTATAACACAAAATAGATAAGTATACGAAGTTTGAAAGTCTTTCGGTACCAAAAACACTACGTAAAACATTAATGAAAAATGTGGCCCCCGTTTTAAAAAAAGATCCAATAAAATACTCTCCAGTACTATAAACATCGACCTAATCACATAGAGCCCTATCTTCGACCAGTAACTAGCGTGGAACCAACAACACAAGCTTACAAACAGTTCAGATTCAGATTGAAAACAACCTCCCCCCCCCCCATTACTCTTGAACCCTAACCGACTAACAACTACCTGTATTCAGTTCGCTTCGTGTCAAGCTGGTTGAAAGATACTGAATGAAGTTGCACAGGATGTTATACCGGGATGCACCTGCCTATACTCGGTGGAGTAGAAACACGTGTAGGTCGTCATAACCATTAACGTATGCTGTATAAAATGTAAAATAAAAGAAAATAAATTTTGAGGATGTACCAGTATCGTCATAATTATTGCTATTATGTGTGTGTATATACATATATATACATACATAAATACATACATACATACATACATACATACATACATACATATACATACCCATGCATCTAGGCATGTGGCCATTTGTGTACATATACCCAACGTGCAAGCAAAAGTACCTCTAAATTCTTCACTAACTGATAGGATTACACTCTACTGTTTCATACGCAAGTTATATTCATTGAACTGTGTAGTCTCCGATACATCAAAAGATGGGATAGTCATAGTTGATACGATGTTGTTCAGAGGTTTATTTGATAAGGTTTGACTGTGACTATTGAATAACACATATAACACTACAAAAAAAAAAAAAAAAAAAAAACTCTTCCACACAACCACCACGTATTACAACCTTGACAGCGTTGAACTTATCAGGTGAGATGGAGAAAGATGAACTAACGGTAGCAGCATGACTAGTGTGACACAGTACAATTACAGTGGTATGACGGGATACACACATGCAAGAAATTCCGGACAAAATCGGACTATGTAGGGTTGAATATCTTTTTAGAAACGCGGGGTTAGTGATTATACTTTATGACTCTGAGTGTCGTATTGCAGAACATCTAAATTATTTATATAATGAAAACATAACCAAAGCAGTGAAATACCTCACGTAGCTAGCAATTATGAATATCAATTGCTACGAGAAATATTTCCAACAAGAAATTTCGCTTCTAGCATGTAGGTGTGCTTTGTGCGTATGCGTGAGTGTTTGTTTATACTGTAAATGAAATTACATACTAAAAAGCATTTGTATAATGAATGCAACCATTAATACAGCACTTCAAGATATTCGCATGACATTAAAGAAAAGACTATCTGATTCCCTGGAGACAAGCGGACAGCTGTCGATATGTGTTTCCATCTCAATAGGCGTCATCGGTACAGTAATTGTTTACATTATTTACATTTGACGGATATTTGTCCTCATCTTGTTTGTTGTTAACACAACGTTTCGGCTGATATACCTTCCGGCCTTCATCAGGTTTTTTGGGGAAATTTCTAACCTGGGTTCTCATTCCTAAGGTATTTTTCGATGTTATTATTGTTATTATTATTATTATTATTATTATTATTATTATTCAGGTCACTGCCTGGAATCGAACTCGGAATCTTGGTGTTAGTAGTCCGCGCTCTTAACCAGTACTTTGCTTATACCTAAACACTGCTTGGCGCTGGTACTACGGTAATATACGGCGTATATACGGTAATAGTAACAATAATGATGATGATGATGATGATGATGATGATAATAATAATAATAATAATAATAATAATAATAATAATAATAATAATAATAATAATAATAATAATAATAATAACAACAACAACAGCAACATCGAAAGATACCTTAGGAATGAGAACCGAGGTTCGAAATTTCCCCAAAACACATGATGAAGGTTGGAGGGTATATCAGCCGAACAAACAAGTTGAGGACAAATATCCGTTAAACGTAAATAATGTAAATAATGTAAATAATGTACATAATTCCTCATCTCTTAAATATAGAACTGTATTACAGTATAGAACTGTATACAGTAATTATTTGTTCTGCCTTATCTCTACCAGATGTGAATTTAAACATTTACTTAGAACACATTTACGAGCTGGGTAATTCACGTTAATGAAACGAATATATATATATATGTGTGTGTGTGTGTGTGTGTGTGTGTGTGTGTGTGTGTGTGTGTGTGTGTGTGTGTGTGTGTGTGTGTGTGTGTGTGTGTGTGTGTGTCCATAATATCAACGCCAAGAAGTGTTCAGGTATAAGCAAAGTTTAGGCTAGTTAAAATATGCTTGTGACATATTTCAGCTGCTAAAAGCAAATTCACTGCAGTTACTGTGGAGAAAATTCCATCTTATGATTAAAAGGCGTAAAAACTGGACAGACTTTATCAAAACATAACTTTAACTAAAATCCAGTCAACAACATTGACTTTATATCGCCAGCAGACCGCCGAGGTTGTGTGAATTACCGTGACATCAGCGCCAAGCAGTGTTTAGGCCAGAGTTGCCGCTCTTAAATATTTCCCGTTGATAACGGCTAAAGAACTAGAAACATCGATGTATGGGAATCTTGACAGGGAATGACACTGGACAGATATGGTGTTTGTACACCGTTTTTTCATAAGAAAGAATTTTCCTCTACGGCAACTGCAGTGGATTTGCCTTTTAGCAGTTGAAATATGTCACAAATATATTTTAATTAACCTGTGTGTGTGTGTGTGTGTACACATATGGTTTTATATACATACATACGGTTCAAATGTACAGAAGACAAAAGACGGTGAGGCAGCAACAAACAGGTGTATTAGTTTGACGCCCGGGAAGAAAGGAAAAGTCTTTGCCATCTCGTGCCATAAAAAGGGATGAGCGGAAAAAATAGAGAAGAAGAGAGAGGAAACACGAAAAGAGAAAACAATGTGTGGTTTAATGGCTGCACATGCTGGAATGATCCTACACACACATACACGCACGCGCGCACGCACACACACGCACACACACACACACACACACACACACACACACACACACACACACACACACACACACACATATATATATATATATATTGTAAAAAATACTCCTTGGATATTTATTGTGCGACTCTTCACTCTCTCTACTCTTACTCACTCTCTATCTCTTTCCCCTTCTACTCTTACTCCATCTCTTTCTCCACTCTTATTCTCTCGTTTCACCCTTGCTCGTACCTTTCTCTTCTCTCTCTTTCACTCTGTTTCTCCAATCCCTCTGACCCTTCATTCTCTCTCTCTGTCTCCTATTCATTCTCTCTCTCAATACTTCCTCTTCCCTACCACGTGACCGGTGTCCAGTAAAGGCGGTGTTGTTCTTTTTCACCCTGCCTTTGGCCAGACTGGTCATGCTGGCTTGATCCCCTGCTACGTCCATTAGGACTTACTCCATTTCATCTTTGTGCAACCCCACTATGTTCTTTCGATAGCTGCAAAGCTCTTGTTGTTGTATTTGTGGTATACGTATAATTATTATTTTTTTCTGCTGTAAGGCTTCATGTTGTTATATATGCATAATTCTTCGTTTGTTGTATTTATATAATGTCTTGTTTGTTTCTGTCTTAGTAGACATTCGCTAGCCTTTTTCCCAGTAGCTTAATAACGGCACTTGCGCCTCCAAAATTAAGGTGTCTCAATGGTAATGGCGTGAAACCGCTATGATATTTTGGATCATAACTCTTCGAAACGCTTAGCTTAGAATGATGGCAGCTGATGAAGGAAATGTTCTCTATGTGGTCTGTGTGTTTTCTGTGCTGTTATTCATTTTGTCCACGGTTTTTTTTGTGACGTCCTGTACCCAGATATGCATCTATATATACATGTAGATGTAGGTATGTACATACATGTACGTATAGTATATATGCATATACTCACATATTATTTGTATTATATATATATATATATATACATATACATATACATATATGTATATATATATATATATATATATATATATATATATATATATATATATATATATATATATATATATATATATATATACGCACGCACACACACACACACACACACACACACACACACACGTTTACTTCTTCCAGGTAGAGGGATGAAGAGTATTACTTAGGCATTTGCTACTTTTTCTACAGTCGTTCTGACGTCACCTTTTGGTGAATGAGGGAAGAAGTTATAGTCGCAGACTGCAGTTGCAATTCACGATGTTGGTTCATCTGAAAATGCATACATCCAACTGTCCGCTTAATATTTTTTTAATAGCATACATACACTCGCCTATTCACGCATATACACACACATACATGTTCTTGTGAAGGCCACCACATGTATGTACCGTCTATGCATATATAGTTTCTTTCTCTCTCCCTGTCTCCATCTCTCTCATTAAATAGGAGTGGCTGTGTGGTAAGTAGCTTGCTTACCAACTACATGGTTCCGGGTTCAGTCCCACTGCGTGGCACCTTTGGCAAGTGTCTTCTACTATAGCCTCGGGCCGACCAAAGCCTTGTGAGTGGATTTGGTAGACGGAAACTGAAAGAAGCACGTCGTATATATGTATGTATGTATATATATATATATATATATATATATATATTTCCTCACACACACAAAAAATAAAAAACTCCACAACCTCCTCAACCCCCACCCTTCCGCACCCCTGACACCCTCCCCTTCAGCTCCCCCTCCCGATTCCATGCCCCCCTCCACCGCCCATTCCACACACTCACACTCCTCCCACCCGGACATCCTAACCCCCACGCCATCACCTCCCCACACCTCCAACAAGCCCAACCCCACCCAACCCCATCCCACCTCTTCTCCCCCTCCTCCTCCTCCCCCCGCTTCTACACCTCCTCCTCCCGACCCTACTCACCCTACCACCCCGCTTCCTCACACGGTTGTGACTAATAACCCAATCTCCCCCTGTCCGCCGCTGAGCGCTCGCTCCTTGGTAGGGGCCTCCGCTTCACGCCTCTCACGCCCCATTGTGACGAATTCGGGACTCGCACTGATGTCAGCCAGTTCCTGCGCCGCATCAAACTGTGCGCGTTCTTCCATACGTCAACACAGCGTCCCGACAATCGGGACTACTTCTCGGACCTGGGACGCCGCCCATCCAACTGGACGCCGCCTCCAGGCCAATTCAGTAGCCTAGACTTGTTCGTGGATGACTGTAAGGCGTTGGTCGAGCGTTTCGACTTTAAAAAAAGACCCCTCCGGGCCAATCTCACCCGGGCCGAATCGGTCGCCCTCCGCAATCTCCGCCGCCGTGACGACATCGTCATCAAGCCGGCGGACAAAGGTGGAGCAGTGGTGGTGTGGCGCACGGACCTTTACAGGAGGGAAGCGCTCAGCCAGCTTCACAATCCCCTCTTCTACCGCCTCCTCCCCTCCGACCCCACCCCCTCCTACCAACGGCTTGTGTCCTCCACAATCCATGACCTCATCTCCTCCTCTGCTCTCCCCGCTACCGCCACCAACCTCATCGTCCGCACACCTCGCACCTCCTCCATCTACTTCCTTCCCAAGATCCACAAACCTAACAACCCTGGCCGCCCCATTGTCTCTGCTTGCAATTGCCCCACCGAACTCATTTCAAAATACCTCGACCATATCCTATCCCCGTTAGTTGCTGCCCTCCCATCCCACATACACGACACCAACCACGCCCTTCGCCTCTTCAATTCCTTTTCCTTCCCTCCCGGCCCCTCACACCTCCTCTTCACCCTGGACATCAAATCCCTATACACGGTGATTCCACACAACGATGGTCTCTCAGCCCTTCAATACTTCCTTGACCGCCGCCCTGACCCCACACCTAGCACCCCTACCCTGCTTCGTCTGGCAGAACTCGTCCTCACCCTCAACTGCTTCACGTTCGCCGGAGATACCTACCAACATGAATCTGGGGTGGCGATGGGGACGAGAATGGGGCCCAATTACGCCAACCTCTTTGTTGGTTACATTGAGGCCCAAGTATTCTCCCAATTCTCCGGTCCGACCCCGGAACTATACGGTCGCTACATAGATGACTGTATAGGAGCCACCTCCCTCTCCCGCGAACAGCTCTGCCTTTTCATCTCCTTCCTCTCCAACTTCCACCCCGCTCTTGACTTTACTTCCACCATCTCTGACACCTCTGTCAACTTCCTCGACATCTCTCTTTCCATCAACCCCCCCTCCAACTCTCTCACTACCTCCGCCTTCTTCAAACCCACTGACTCCCACCTCTACCTCAACTTCTCCTCCTCCCATCCATTCCACACCAAACGAGCCATCCCCTACTCCCAGTTCCTCCGCCTCCGACGTTTGTGCAGCCTGGACCAGGATTTCGAGACCCAGTCCCAGTATCTTGCTCGTCTGTTCATGCATCGAGGATACCCCTCCCACCTTGTCCAATCCGCCCTCGCCCGCGCTCGTCGAATCGACCGCACCACCGCCCTCTCTCCTCCCCCACACCAATCCCCTAACCGTACCCCCTTCCCACTCCGTTTCCACCCTGCCACCCAACCCCTTCGTCGGAGGATCCTACGGGCCTTCCGTCGCCTCCAGCTCGATCCCACTACCCACCCCATTTTCCCCAACCCACCCCTATCCGCTTTCAAACGCGCCCGCAACCTACGCGACCTACTGGTCCGCAGTACCTTCTCCTCTTCCTCCCCACCCCAACCCGGCCCCTTCCCGTGCTCCAGATCCCGCTGTCACACCTGCCCCTTCATCACCAACACTACCTCTGTCACCGGATCGAACCTACAAACACTTCACATTCCACACAGTTTCACCTGCACCTCCTCCAACCTTATTTACTGCATCAAATGTACCCTATGCAACCAACTCTACGTGGGACAGACGGGCCGCCGGCTGGCCGACCGTTTCACCGAACACCTAAGGGACGTTCGGCTAGGTTCGGACTCCCCTGTCGGCCGTCACTTCCAACTGCCCAACCACTCTCCCTCTAACATCTCCGTTTTTGGCCTCGCCCTGCACCATGGGTCCACTCCCTCGCGACTCCACTTGGAGCAACGCTACATTTTCAACCTCAATTCTTCTTTCCCCTTCGGACTCAACACAGCCTTCTCTTCCTTATGACTCTCCCCTTTACGTCCCTGCAACACTTTACATAATTTTTTTAATTTTTTTTTTAACCCCCCCCCCCTCGTCCCCCTTACATTATATCCATTATTCTCTTGTTATTAGACTTACTTTTTTCTACTTTTTATCTCACCACTACCTACACGCACAAATACCCACACACCTTACATATATACCGCCCACATACATGACAAACATACATACGCGCCCTCACACACACATAGCCGAACGCACATATATACACACACACACCCATATATACGCGCACGCCTACATACACAGCCGCATACACATGCACACACATACACACAGGAGTGCACACACAAAATAACACACATACCTGGCACACATACGCACGCACACACATAAACATACACATACACACCCCTCACATACATAAAACCACACACACACACACATACACACATACACGATACACATACACATATACACACAGGCACACATACACATATACACACATGCACACTCACCTCTCACATACACAATACTCACTCATATACATAACACATACGCACGCACGAAAACATACACAATATACACATACACGCACGCACAAAAAATATACACACACGCGCACACGGAAACACATACAGACATACATAAACACACACACACCCGTACCTAACACTCACAATCCCACACACACACGCACATCCACACATATACACACACACGTACACACCCACATACACACACACTTCTCACCAACACTACACACTCACACAGACACGCATACAATCATACACACATGGGCATAAACAACACACGCATATACAATAGCAAACGCACGCACACACACGTACACAGCAACGCACATACACACAACATACACATACACACAAACACACACGCACGCACAGAAAACATACACATACACACACGCGCACATACAAAATACACACACACACGTACACGTACCTAACACCGACAACCCCACACAAACACGAACACACACACACCCAAACAACCACCTGTTGACCTTCTACCTACACTGTCTACAGCGTCCACTAACCAGTCCTGCTACTAATTTCTTCCACTACGTCATACACACACACACACACACACAAACACACTAACAGATAAACCACCAAACCATGCACACACACACACACACACACATACATACGCACACACACGTTCTGTTATCACACACACACTCGCAGACTTTCGCACGCGCACCGATATTCATCTCCCTTTTTCACTCTCCTATCATAGAAAGAACTTTTCCCCCACCACCTCCTCTTCCGGTCTTTTCATCATGTAACCTCGTGGGCATCGGTACCATTTTCCTCTTTCTCCGTTCTTCCATTCTCCGAACTTTCCATCTTTCCGACGAAGGGCTACGCCCGAAACGTCATACACTCTCTCTTTCCTTTCCTGAGCGTCCAATAATACTATCCATATCACGTCCTCACTTTGTTGTTTTTTTGTTTTTTTGTTATTGCGTTTTTGAACTATATATATGTAATTTTGGGACTGCCATGTTGGCTTGGCGATAACTATTAACTTCCAGTACCGCTGCCGTAGTCTCCTTTAGAGAGACTTAGAAATATTAATAACTCTATATATATATATATATATATATAAAGTGTAGTATATTGCCACTTAAGTGTGGCTGACCCCTAGGGGTGGATGTTACTGTGGATGTATATATATATATATATATATATATATATATATATATATATATATATATATGTATGTGTGTTTGTGTGTCTGTGTTTGTCCCCCACCATCGCTTGACAACCGATGCTGGTGTGGTTACGTCCCCGTAACTTAGCAGTTCGGCAAAGAGAGACCGATAGAATAATTACTAGGCTTCCAAAGAATAAGTCCTGGGGTCGATTTGTTCGACTAAATGCGGTGCTCCAGCATGGCCACAGTCAAATGACTGAAACAAGTAAAAGAGTAAAAGAGTAAATATATATATATATATATATATATATATATATATATATATATATATAACAAATAATAAATGAGTATATGCATATATACGTACAGGTGTGTGCATACCTACGTCTACCTGTATATATAGGTGCATATCTGGGTACAGGACATTGCAAACAAAACGTAGACAAGAAATAATATTAACCAGAGTACAGAAAACACACAAGCCACATAGAGAACATTTTCCTTCATCAGCTACCCCCGTTTTAACACCGGCGTTTCGACATTTACGCACACACACACGCGCGCACACACACACACACACACACACACACACACACACACACATACATAACTTCTACTACTGTTTCTGCTATTGCTTTGATCTGCTCTTCACCACACCTCAACCGCTTTACTTTCTTGTTTCTCACTCTTTCTTCCTCTTCCCTCTACCCCACCCTCCTTGTTATCCAAACCGTTTGTTTCTCGAGCTTTATTCTATCAACACCATTCACCACAACAAACTGTCTCGCAGTGTACTTATTGACATCTTTCACTAACAACCCCACCCCCCTTCCTCTGTTTGTTTTTGTACTGGAGAACCTGGCCGAAACAGAAGCCATCTTATAAAGCTTTCTCACTTCCCTCCATTTTCGAACAGTCGATGCTCGTCATTATCTTTCTTTCTTTCTCTCTATCTATTTCTCCATCAGTCTGTCTTTCTCTCTTTACCATAACCTTCCTTTCTTAGTTATTTGGGGTTTTTTCTTTCATGTGTTTTGTTGCCATTTCTTCTTTCATCATCCCCTATTTCTTTCAATTTTATTCTTTATTTATCTTTTATTTTCTATATCTACCTTTTACTTTTGCTATCACTTGCGCTCTCTCTCTCTCTCTCTCTCTCTCTCTCTCTTCCTCTGTTTGTCTATTTCTGTGTTAGTGTCTGTGTCTGCCCTTTACTTCTCTCTCTCTCTCTCTCTCTCTCTTTATCTCTCTCTCTTTCTCTCTCTCTCTCTTCCCTCATCTCTCTCCCCCCTCTCTCTCTTCCATCCTCTCTCTCTTCCCTCTCTCTCTCTCTCTCTCTTCCATCCTCTCTCTCTCTTCCCCCTCTCTCTCTCTCTCTTCCCTCCTCTCTCTCTTCCCTCCTCTCTCTCTCTTCCCTCCTCTCTCTCTTCCCTCTCTCTCTCCCCCTCTCTCTCTTCCCTCCTCTCTCTCTTCCCCCTCTTTCTTCCCCCTCTCTCTCTGTTATATGCAATTCTGCTTTTGTGTATCTTATTTCGATCTATTTTCGCTCTAATTTTGTCTCGTTTGTTTTTACAGTTCTTCTCTCTCTCTCTCTCTCTCTCTCTCTCTCTCTCTCTCTCTCTCTCTCTCTCTCTCTCTCTCTCTCTCTCTCACACACACACACACACACACACACACTTTAGTTTCTCTCATACTCAGCTTTTCGATCTCTCAATTTTCATACTAATTCTAGATTTTTCTCATTGTCTCTTTTTCTCTTTCTTCATTCTTTTGTTTCTGTCTCTTCTTATTTTGTGTCATGTTGCTATTTCTCAATTTCATTCCATTATTTCTCACTTATTATTAGCAGTTATCGCTATCTCTTATTTTCTTCGTCTGTCATTTTCATCACACCTCTTTCACATCAACAAGTTCCATTCAATTTTTTCCTTTTTTTGCCTCTTCTTCACTTTTTAAAAAATCTTTCCTTTTCTTTCTCCATTTCTCTCTCGTTTTCTGTAATTTTCTAATTCTACCTCACCCGACTGCCACCAGCCTTTCACTTACAGATCCTATCATTCACGCCCCCACAATCATTCTTTGATTTTTTTTCATCTTCCTAGCTTTTTTTTCATTTTTGTTTAACTTCTTATTTTCGTAAAGAAATAACCTGCCTATATAAGTGTGACCGACTCTTTCTCATTGTTCATTGGTTGAACCCACCTCAGCGGAAACTCTTTAAATTTATATGCATAGACAAACACATTTTTCTTTACAACGACATGCACACAAACACACACACGCACATATATATTCAATAACCTTGATTGTTATTGTAAATATTTTGTAATATAGTGGTTTCAAATTTTGGCACAAGGCCAGCAATTTCGTGAATGGAGTAAATCGATTAAATCGACCCCAGTGCCCAGCTAATACTTGCTTTTTCGACCCTGAAAGGGTGAAAGGCAAAGTTGACTTCGGCGGAACTTGAACTCAGAACGTAAGGGCGGATGAAATGCTGCTAAGCATTATACTCGGCATGTTAACGATTCTGCCAGCTCGCTATGTAATATACTGACAAATATGAATGTGTCTCCACAATTAGTGCCTTAATTATAAAGGTTATCTTTTATCTTTTACTTGTTTCATTCCTTGAACTGCGGCCGTGCTGGGGCACCGCTTTGAAGGACTTAGCCGAATAAACTGCTCTCAGTATTAAACTACTCCCAGTACTTATGTTTTTAAGCCTGTGACTCTCTTTTTACTGAGCTGCTAGGTTACAGGGTCGTAAACAAACCAACACCTGTGGTCAAATGGTAGTGGAGGACAAACACAAACATAATGACACATGCACGCAAGCACACACACACACACACACACACACATATGACGGTCTTGTTTAGGTTTCCGATTTTAAATTCACTCACAAGACTTAGTCAGCCTGGGGTTTTATAATAGATGACACTTACTAAAGATATCACGCAGCGGAACTGAACCTGGAATAATGAGATTTGGAAGCAAACATCTTACTACACAGCTTCGAGAAATATATCTAAGCTTGGCTATTGTACGTTCTTTAGCAAGAAGATATTTTAACTCTTGTTATAACTTTGTTACATTTTAAAATTTACTTTTGTTATATATTTTAATCTGTTGAGATGCCAATTTGCTTTAGTGTAACTTTGACGGTTGTAACCTTCAATATTTACTTGAAGCTGTTGAAACTGTTTTGCCGCTTCTTTTTTTTTTTTTTTTTTTTTAATTTTAGTCTCACGCGTTTTCAGCTTTATTTGCGGAATACACCGTGCTTTCAATTCCATTATGGAATTGGTTTGAACTTATCTCGCCATGTTTAACTTCTCTTATTTAGTTTTAGTAATATTTACACACGCACACACATGCACACACATAACATACATACATATATATATATGTATGCATATATATATATATATGTATGTATGTATATATAGATATATATATATATATATATATATATATATATATATATACATATATTATATATATACACATACATACATACATACATACATACATAATACACACACACACACACACACACACACACACACACATATATATATATATGTTGTCTGACGGAAACTAACAAGCCAAAACGTCGAATAAAGAAAAGAGATATTAGAAAATGAACTACTTACCTCTAAAAAACACGACAATGCCATGAACGAAATGAATTTGATTTTAAGTTTATTCAGTCAGAGCTAGCCTGCATTTAAACAACTGCTTGTTGGAATGTACATTATCATCCCCGGTTAAGTGGAGGCATGGTGTAACTGAAGCAATAGTTATATATATCACGCCTCAGATTTCCAGTACCATAAGTCTTCTTGATCATATCTGACCTGGAGTTACATGACACCAACAGCATCAACATCAACGCCAGTATCCTACAGCAACCAGTTTAAAAGTTGAGACATATTGTCTCAATATTTCTCAATTATGTATGGACTGTTAAACAAAATGCGGTAGGAACTGCACTTATGAACCTCATACATAGGCTGGACAGGAAGTATTGTTAGGAGAGAAATATTAACCCATTACCTACCAGTGATCTCATATGAGATCACTTAAAAATTACAAATTTCGTAATTATCTGTCAATAATTACACATATCTAACCTTTTTGCTATATCTACTAAGTATATTTCTCTGATATTCAAATGGGGTTTGTTAATTTTTCACCCAATATCTCGTTTATTTCTATTTAAAATGTTATTTTGAAATGTTATTTTGATCATTCCAGCGTGTTTCTAAGGCTGTTTTATGCTAGAAATCAAAGTTTCATAAAAAAAATTCCAGTTAATAGAATTATAGGAGGTAATGGGTTAAGTTGAGTTATATATATATATATATATATATATATATATATATATATATATATATATATATTGTCTGAAATATATTTGTCTGAAACCAATATATTGTCTGAAATATATATATATATATATATATATATATATATTGTCTGAAATATATTTGTATGCATTAAGCAGATATTTCTGATTTAATACAGAAACTACGACGGATCGAATTGTAGGTGAACGAATAGGGAAGTATTTTGAAATTACTAACTAAATGTAAATCATTTATGAAACCGGAAAACTACGAGGAAATTTTTTGTAGGTGGCCTACGTTCAAATCGTCAGGTTTTTTTTTTTTTTAAATTCATTTGTTTTCATGCTTAACCATTTGCCTGTCCAAAGCATGTTTTTAAATTTGTCCTAAACGTTCATGCTTGCTTTCAGACTTTTAGTTAACCCTTGTTTCATTCGTTCTGAGTAATACAAAGTTTTCCTTTCATAAGTCCCAAGTTACTCTGATAGTTGACAAAAAACAAAATGGGAATAAGTATCATATATGATGCATGTACACCAGAGAAATATTTCTTGTGTATCGCATGTGATACACAGAACAGGTAAAGTATTAATGCCTGGTGATTTGTTGCAACTAATAATTGAAACTTTCACAAACTCAATTCATTGAGGAGATGCTCTTGCGTCAGAATTCTTACTAAATGATGAAAAATAGTAAACCAGATAGGATCTTGTTCAAAACGGGGGCACCAGTTTTCATTTATGTTTTATGTAGTGTTTTTGGTACCGAAAGACTTTCAAACTTCGAATACTTATCTATTTTGTGTTATAGAACAGAAATAAATTTTTGTATTCGAATTTATTTCATGTAAAAAATTGTCTTATTTCGATAATTTCAACCAATCACTGACAAGTATTCAGCTGTTGACACTCCTTTGGAAGTTTAAGCGGTGTAAAGCGTATTTAATCTCCATTACTTCTGACATTTTGCAGAGGCAACACACGTGTGTTCGTTTTCCCTAACCCTAACCCTAACCCTAACCCTAACCCTAATTGACTTGCTCCTTCCTTCAAAAACCATGCCTTGTGCCTATAATAGAAAGGTTTATTAGCTACTGCCAATATGCTTCAGCCATTTTTTGACAAGGAAATAATAATTGTATCACCGCCGAAAATCGTTTGTTTACATAGTCAGCAGTTAATGTCTTCGGCTGAATGGACGTCAGTCATTGGTTGAAATTACAGAAATACGACAACTTTAACATGGAATAACTTGCGATGTACGTTTTTTTGTTAAGAAGACTAAGAGAAAACGATGTTTTATATGACACATTCTACCAGTGTCCCAAGTTTCAAAGTGTTTCGTTAAGAAAATACTGGTGCCCCCGTTTTGAACAAGATCCACCAGATATAATCACCGAATGAATGCTTGCCAAATTCTCGTAGTTTGTCAAAACGTTATGAATTTCAGCGTACAATATTATTAGTATCAGTGCGAGATAAAAATATTTTCACACGACCGTAGCGTTCTGTCTTGCGGTTGGCTTATTCCTAATATATTTAATGATGGAGAATCTGGAAATAAGTACAATCTCTGAAAACTGTGAGTTCTTTGGCAAAGATTTGTTTATATATTTAACTTATTTCATATAAGTTATATAATAACACTGCTTAATTAACACAGCTTAATTAACCTTTTCAATACTTTATTAACATTTTTGTCAGTATATTTGCATTCCGTTACTTTAATAGAGTAGCTGCTTGCCAATTACCATT
The DNA here is from genome assembly GCF_046866305.1 of Octopus bimaculoides. Lineage (NCBI taxonomy): Eukaryota > Metazoa > Mollusca > Cephalopoda > Octopoda > Octopodidae > Octopus > Octopus bimaculoides. The sequence continues at coordinate 26,859,617 of NC_142931.1, read as the reverse complement.
CCTAACAGACTATCAATAATTACAACCTAATAATTCTTGTTTATAGTTTATCACTAAAATTAGCATTATTAGCCAGCTTTTGTGTAAATATTAGCGTACTTGCTTTCTGTTAGTACATTTGCCAAATACACACACTCACACACACACACACACACATATATGTATGTATATATTAGAAGGATTTACACAAAGTGTCGTCTTTGATATTCTTCAAAATTCAAACATTGCGGTGTCAATGCTACCAGAAAACAGTTGCCTATATTGCGGTCTGAACTGCAAAAGGTATCACTACAAAATCACCTACATACATGGGACTTTCTAGTCGTAGCTGGTTTTTGAGCTGATGTAGTTACTGTTCTTAACGGAATGCCTTTAGTAGATCAAAAGATGCCATGTTTGTCATATAAAGAGGTAACAGAGAGATATGGAAGATAGCGAAATATTTATTCATATACACACATAGAATTCTTTAGATAACAGCATTTGATTGAATGCTTCTCCACTCACACACATTAAACACTCATTCACAAATACACACACAAACACGCATACACACACACACATAAATACACACACATACATGCACGCACACGCACACACATACACACACATATACGGAAGATCCTGGAAAGTTTGACTCACAACTTTGGAATTAATAGAGCTATACCAATCACCGAACTGGAAGGCACTGTAAAAATATCAAAGATCTCATCTTCTTCATCTCGGATAAAGACCCAGTACTGCAACAGCTTGGATTTCAGGAGAACACAACTGTTTAACATCCTACCAAACAACCTCAGAGATTTGCGTGGTGTAGATGAGGAGCCCTTCAAAAAGCACCTGGACAAATTTCTATCTGAAATCCTAGATGAATCCACATTGCGGCAGAAGGTACAAAGAAGAGCAGCTACACCCAACTAGCTTCTTCACCAAAAACACTACAGAAAGGAAACCCCAAAATACTGAAAGGTGGTGCTCCAGCATGGCCCCAGCCGTTGGTTGAAACCAATAAAAGATAAAAGATAGAACATATATATATATATATATATATATATATATATATTACATGGATATCCCCTCACCATTATTCAAACTGCCATTATGCGTGCACGATCCATTGACCATGCATCTGCTCTTCCTCCCCTTATCTGTTTCCTTTTCCTCTCACTACCCCTTCACTCTACTCCTCCAACGTACCATTGTCTGAGCCTTCCAGTCCAACCCCTACACCTCCCACATCTTCCGTAACCCACCACTTCCCTCCTTCAGACGCACCCATAATCTGCGTAGCCTTCTGGTTCATATCTTCTTCCCTACTCCTGACAGCTAGCCTGGCTCCTTCCCTTGCTCTCGCCCTCGCGGTCGCACCTGACCCTACCTCTATCCACTATCCTCACTGGCACTCACCACCGCCCTACTTCAACACCGATTCCTGTACCTGCACCTCCAGCAATGTCATCTACTGCATCTCCGTTCTCGCGCCACTTCCGCTCAGCTGGTAATTCGCTACAACATCTGTCTGTGTTCGGACTGTCTTTGCACAGAGGACACCCTGACTCCCGCCTCCACCGTGAACTTGATTTGATCTTCTCTCTTCATTCTTTTGTTTCCTATCGCCTTAATTCGCCACCTCTCGTCATCTAAAACCAACCCCACACATATTCGCATGCACCTCCCACCTTAAACTGCCCCTATATCCCCCCACCTATACACTGCCTAAGTCAGTACTATCACCACACATACTATTATACAAACACCCATACACACTGTTCAACTCAGTACTCACACCATTACCATTACGCACACACCCACACATACATTAAGATATACTCACACACACCTTCCTCTCCACACACTAGCATCCCACACCTCCCAACCCCAAATTCTGTCACCCCTATTCCACCTCGCATTCCCCCGCAACACACAGTATTCACTCCTAAAAACACACACAATGCGCATGCACGCAACACACCTGAACACAGACAATTGAAACACGCATACAACACGCATAAACACATACAACTTTCGTACATAAACATACACAATACATGCACACACATGTGCACACACATGTGCACACACCACTTGAAGAAGAAGACATTAATCGCTACACACAAACGTTCACACAGATGCACACGAACACACACACACACACACACATACTATACATTGCCTCACACACACATACACAAATCCATACGCACACATAAATATACGAAACACACATCGCTCTACACAATGCACTTACCGGATTACTTATACACATACACACACGCTCCCGTACGCAGACACAGACCTACATAATTTTTAGAAGAGAGGGAAAGAGAGAGGGAGAAAGAAAGAGAGAGGGAGAGAAAAAACAGAAATGGAGAGCTTTCTTCACCACAAGTAATTAATTTAGAAAAAACCTGGAGTTGGCTTGCACATTGTTATGATTCTTCCCTTTTTGTCAACTTTATTCACTACACACTTTGTGTGTGTGTGTGTGTGTGTGTGTGTGTGTGTGTGTAGGATTTGTTTGCTTTGTACTTTGAGTTGCTTCGCTGCGTTTCTCCCTTTATTTGATTAACAACAAAAACCAATACATGTGTTAACCAAGCATTACATAACATTACATAACACAGGTCTAAGAACAGTCTCATATCGCAGCACTCATGTTACGATGCAGGGTTGTTTATAAATGTCGGTATGGTTATTACGAAACGAAATGCAATGATTGGAATGCTGTTGTGAAATGTAGAAATTTAGTTGCACTTGATTCTGTATAACTTGTATGGAATTTATCCTCATGTTCATCATCATCGTCATCATCATTATCAACATGATCAGCATCAGCAACAATAGCAGCAACATCGTCGTCTTCGTCATCTTTGTCATCCCATCTCTGCTCCGTCTTCTTCTCTTACTACTACTACAACTACTACAACTACTACCACTGCTGTTGCTACTGCTACTACTACTAATACTTCTCTTTTCTATTTCTCACTGTACATATATATACATACATACATACATATATAGTTGGAATTTACAAAACACAAAAAACGAAGACAAGTGTATAAACAACAAACAGGTGTATTAATTTAACGCTCGGGAAGGTGAGAAAGTCTTTTACGTTTCGAGCCTACGCTCTTCAACAGAAAGGAACACGAGGAAATATACAGAGAGAGAATGAAAAAAAAAAAAGCTTTAGTGGCTAGCGGTTCATCCGGGCAGCCGGCTGGAATGAATGTATGTATAGAAATGTGTGTATGTTATGTGCGCATGTTCGTGTATATGTATCTATGCATATTTCTTCGGTTTGCAAGGTAGAGATAACCTACTAATTCACAGTTTCGTTCTTTTCTTTCTTTTTTTAGGATGAAGAGTATTTAGTTTTGTCTTTTTTTTTTCTCTCATTCCTCTTATGTACAGCACAATGAGAAAGTCAAAACGGAGGAAAATTGCAAACAAACGAAATTAAAAAGAGACAATGTGCAGTCACCGAAGTATTAGCCGTTGATGTACCTAGAATAAGATGCTGTGCACCATACTGATGTTTCAACTAGCATAGGTCATCAGTCTATGGAGGAACCAAAGTAAACTTCTACGGTCACCTGCATCATCACAGTTCATTTCGTCATCGATAGACTGAAACACCGAAGCATATTTTTTGAAGGGCTTATTTCAGGGTGACATGATTGTTTATCATGGATGAAGATATTCTCAAGCCGGGGACATATCTCAATGGTTGGAACTGAGTGAAGGTCACTAAAATCATCCAAGTATGATGTGGTGATGCTAAAGCGAGAGAAGAATCAAGTCTATTATCTAAAAATCAAGAGACAAAGGAGAAACCACCAGTATTATGTGGGTGATATTACATAATGCTCCCGAATTTAGGAATTGATCGAAAACCTGCGATATAAGTCTTGCAGAGAAACTCCATAAGAGTCAGCACCCTGCCACAAACCTAAAAAAGCAAAAGACGAAACTAACTAATTTCTATCTGTTGGCATGCGCACAAATTCCTTCTTGCAAATTACAAAAAGACTCTCCATCGCTGAGTTCAAAGAACACCTGATACCTTGAAGTCACAGCACCGTATAAAAATAAGAAAAAATTCTTTTACTCTGCTTGTGTGTATAATTAGTTCAAAAGGTTGACTGAAAGAAGCCAAGGTTTAGATATCTAATTCCTGTTAAATTTACACATGTATATATATATATATATATACACACACACACACACACACATATATATATATATATATATATATATATATATATATATATATATATATATATATGTAGTAGAATAATAAAAAGAAAGTTCTTGGTACAGCATTATATATATTTTTTTTTAAATGAGTAAAGATGGCTTGGGTGGGGCAGGGATAATTTTTATTTTAATCTTAATAATGATATTAACAGTGAGTTATTCTGATATGAGTTTCCAGCTTCATGTAGTCGTTTTCAACTGAAAAATGTATATATATATATATATATATATCAAGGAGGAGGTAGGGTGGATAAAAGGAATTGGTTGTTAATAAAAAATTAAAAGGGGAGATGTTGTATAGTCAAACTGTACACCCCTCCCAGTAAAAAGCGGTAGTAGACAGCCATTATAAACAGACTAGTAGCCGGTCGATAGGAGAAGGTCAGAAGGTCGGGAATACGTGTAGATTGTGATGATAGTCGTATCTGTGTTGATATAGTAATTACACTGTGATACTGAGTGGACGTTATAACGATCCAACTGTTTGAGGATAATAGCATTGTACGACTGAGTGTCATACAGTATCAGATAGAACCATTCTATCGACGACTTCGGAATATAACAATATCTCTGAGCGAAAACCATCGTCAAAAGGCAGATGCAACAGTGGCATAAGACCGCTTTACTACAAGTATATAAACAATACATAAGCATGGCTGAAGGGAAGTTCAAGCAAGAATTTACACATGTACTATTTTTCTTTTGACACACCAACAAGACAAAGTGACAAAGTTATATATTAATCTATTGAAGGAAAAGTTTCAAATTAAAACCTCAAATTGAAGATAATTGAAGGAGCAAAACTTCACAAGGATAGAAATGAAAGGTGTAGTCTTTGCACAGTAGAGCAGAGACTCAGATAAAAAGGAAAGCCTTCATAACTATGATCTCTATTTGAATGTCATATCAGATATTTTCCGGAAGGGCATGAACATTGCGATATATTTGTTATATAACTGGGTACCACTCCTATCTGATTAATCCTTCCAAAGACATAGAAACTAATGCATATACGCGAGCAAGTGCAAGCGTTTTATTTTTCACTTTTCATATTTTATAATTCTCTTACTTTCACTACCTACATTTTCTTTTGATTTCTTTTATTTATCCTTCCTGTTAATGCTGAATTTATGATTCGCAAGTCTTTACTCTTCGTATTTTAACCTATTTGTTTAGTAATTTTTATCTATTTTTTATTTATTAACGTTGCATACTAGCACTTGAAATCCTTTGTATATATATAATAGGAAATAAACGATTTCTACTATCTAGGACTTATGCACTAACGGAAATGGTTTATTTGTCGAAATAACATTTTGCAGAAGTTCAGAAGAATAAAAAATTACTCTGATGACTGTCTCTAAGTACAATGAAAAATCTGTATTATTACTTTTTAGAAATATACTTTACATATTTGTACTGAGGGCTATATAACTGCCTTTCTAAACGAATGATAACATAAAAATTGATCCTATATAGCCTACCTGGAACCCAAAAAGATTGTCACTTAAAACTTAGAACGATGAATGAAAGGAAACGGATAAACAAGCATTAAAACAATGTTTACGAACTGAAAATATTAAGAAATAACCAGTCATAAATTATTGCTTATTAAAGCTTTGAAGTAATGAAACGGAATAAGATAAAACAAAAATATCATTGTACTAGCGTCAAATGAATTACAAACAAGTTAATATTGCTAACAGCGTAAGGAAAAAATCACTAACTATGATTACCTCCAACTAGCTAAAATACGTCTTGTTACCTATAATTTCAAGACTAGCTAAATTATTTGACTATTCTACAACACAGCCTAGTTCAAAAACATAAAGTGTGGCTTCATCGGAAGTGTAGAGAGCGACAAATACAAGGGGACATAAACACTTTAAAACTAACAAGAAGTTTCCATTATAAACACATTAGGGTGATAAACACTTATTGATGAATAAAAATTACTAAATCCTACGGGGATTTGGTATAACATTGCAATATAATATAAAATTTAATATAAAAGTGTTTGAGTAAACCTGTATTTTCAATAACGTTCTGCTTGTCCAGGCAATAATGAAAGATTTTAATTAATAATTCATGTCGATAACCTTAGCTTACCATATGCTTCATTAATTGTCTTACTCTATATATAAATCAACAACATATATCGCTTTACCTATCAACCTGAATGGAAAACACTACACCCTATTCTAATTGGATTTCAGCTCGATAAGAAGGCCTTGCTACTTAGTGAAAAAAGGTTGCAGATATGGGGAGGCTAAAAGCCCCAGTGAAGTATATGAACATTTATAAGAGGCTTGTTGCCTCATAAAAAGAGGAAGAACATTTGTGTTAATTTGTTTTATAAATTTGACCGACTTGTAATGAACAAGGTTTTAGAGAGGTTATCAGTCAGCGGGCGCTGGTGCCTCTCCCATTTTCATTCTTTCTTGTGCATTCATCTTCATTCATTAATGTCCGTGTCCAGCCCGTAGCTTCTTCATGTTTGTTTGTCTTTGTTTGTCCCCTCTATGTAACGCCGTATGGCGAATTTTTATGAAATAAAGAAAGCCTTGCTACTACCTTAAAATTAAAGTTAGCAGTCATATTGTTAGAATATTATTTAGTAATATTTAAATAATTAGCTACATTCACAGTAACATCATTTCTGCTTGTTTCCAAATTGCTTGGAATTATATTCTACCCATTAACAGTTACAAAAAAAAGACTGTAATTGAGAGCAAAAATATTGTCTTTGTATCTACAACAAACTCCAAACTGTTACACCAAACCCAGTTTTTTCTTCCAGCATAATTTGCTGCTGCTGCTGTCACTACTACTACTACTACTACTACTACTACTACTACTACTACTACTGCTGCTGCTGCTGCTGCTGCTGCTGCTGCTACTACAGCTACTACATACATAATACATACACACTCACACACCGCAATTCTTCTTAAGTGTAATTTGTTGATGGGCTATCATTAGATATTATTTAGATTATGCACACACACACACACACACATATATATATTTATATATGTGAGTATATATATATGTATATGCTTATGTATATATATATATATATATATATATATATATATGTATATATATATACGCAAACACATGCATATATATTTATACATATATATATATTTATGTGTGTCTGTGTGTGCATGTGTGTACGTACGTATGTATGTATATAGTGTAAATATCTAATGATGCTTTATTTAGATTATATCTATTTCATTAGGAATGTAAATAAGTACAGGCAGAAAATTAGTCCATTAGTACTTTGTGCCTGCATTCACAGTGTAGACATTTACTTGTACAGTGTGACTGATTTGCAACAGAATAACACCATTGAATGCCTATCTGTTTTATATATACTCATCGCCTGAAGAAGATAGTTTGGGTACAAATGCTATATTATGTACATATGAGCCTGTGTGATCGCGAGCGTGATTATATATATATATATGTGTGTATGTGTGTGTGTGTGTGTGGTAAGGTTATTATACCATTAAAAGTACAGATAATTATAATATATATTCAAACTATTTGGAAACATTTTATTCTTGAAAGAAGGGAGAGTCATCAACTTCATTGTATGACTCCAGTAATTTGGGGTTACAGTTCTCTTATGAGTAAAGAGCATGGCCGTGGAATTAAGAAGTTCGCTTCGCAAACATATAGTATCGAGATAGATCTCAGCGTGATGAATACTGAACAAGTGTTTTGTAAGTGAAGTTTCGTTGACGTAAACGGGTAGAGACACAAGAATGGTCTGTACTTGTATTTGGGTGGTGGTTTAACACTGTCACCAAACCGTTCGGTAATTGCTGCAAAGGTTTGGGTCAATTCGCCGATCAACTTCCACTCTTCATCTCAGAAATCTCGAAGGCTTTGAAAAGAGCCATTGAGCTAACTGCTCCTTTGAGTAAGCCATTAATAACATGGCTTTTGATCTTCACTGATTGGAAGTGTTATCATGTACATTGTTTTGTCTTGGTATAAAGGACGGGCTGCAACAAATATTCTGCGCAATACCACAGATGTGCTTGTCAGTTGTTTGACCTTAACCGGCTGAGCATGTCCTTTGGTGGCTGATGATATGTGCATCTCTGATCATGAGCAGAAGTAGTTGGGGAGCTTCATAGTCATGTGTTGAGAGGAATTCTTTGGAGTTTGAATAATCCACCTCTGGAAACACGGGTGTTTTGTTCACATCCTTAAACAACCCTTATTCAAGGACCATTTGAGCGGGATGGGCTATTCGACCTGAAGAAAATTCTAACTGGGCCCCACCTGCAAGACCATGTACTGTTTATCTTGATATGCGATCACCATGTTGTGCACATATGGTTTTGATGCATGTGCCTGGTGTACCCTTATCAGACGGATAATCATGATGGGAATACTGGGCTTCGTATATTTTACCCCAGTGTCACTTTAATAGCATACACTGCTCTCCCACTCAGTAATAATAATAATAATAATAATAATAATAATAATAATAATAATAATAATAATAATAATAATAATAATAATAATAATAATGATGATGATGATGATGATGATGATGATGATGATAAGGTGACGAAGATCTGCTGCGATATACCGGGCCCCCTATTATTATTGATATTTTTAAATGCTATAGGCAGAACGATGGTAATAATGATAATCACTGTGATTATGGAGGCGACTCAATGCAAGCACGTTATTTATATATATATATGTGTATGCACATACACATATATGAACATGTGCACGTGTATATACAACATACATGTGCACGTGTATATACAAATAAAGAGAAGGAGAGAGAGATGGGATCTCATTAATAACTCTCGTAGGAACCTCACGAACGACTTATGAAATCATGATGCAACACAACAAAGAAAATTAACGGTGAGAATGTAGCTATAGCCGATCATGGTGAAGGTTTCTCGCCCGGCATGTCCGAAACTGCCCGCATCAGGGGCAGTGATCTGGCCTCGGACGGTCGTTATGTCACAACAGATCACATACACTGTGTGCGTAAAATCAGACATAAGTGGACGAAGGAAGAGTACGATAAATGTCATGCAAGATTGATGTCTTGCAAAAAGCAGCCTCATTGGGCACAGCGTACATCTTAAGGCAAGTATTATCTGGCAGAGGGCCATTGCTGTGACTTGACAGATGACTAAAGACTCCGGTGCATTTTTACCTAGACTGTTTTACGAAGTAATAAGTAATAATGATGATGATAGAGGAGAAATAACGTAGGTGGGGATCAGCGAATGCGTAGGCCAGGTGAAGTTGTAGCGGAGGAGGTACACATTCTGACAAAAGATCTAACAGAAACAAGGAACTTGATCAGATCCGCTTCAATTCTAGTAAGGGAACATACTTTCTGTACACGCACACATACATCTGTATCACTAACTGTACCCATATGAGCAACAACTTTATCATTTATAAATATCACATTCCATTTATTTTAACTTTTCACTGTTACCCTACTTTATGTCTGTTTTCCGGTTCGTTACACTCTAATGAATGGAGCTAAATTTCTTTAATAAAAAGAAAAAAAAAAAGAAAATTACTACAATTAGTCGCGAACTCGGGACCTACGAGTCGGCAGTCAGATAGTTAATAAACTATCACACCCACAACCCCGCCTTACTAAACCTGAAAAAAAAAGTTGTTTTTTTTAATATATTAATAAGACATGTATATCACATAAGAGTTCTGTTCATAGTCAGTGTAGCATAAGCGATTCTACCTGAAAGTATTTTCATGGAGTAAAGCTGATGAGAAATATATTAAATGAATAGTTTATTTGTTTGGATAACTAGTTAGATAATTAGCTGGTTAGTTAAGTATGTAGTTATGCAACTAGATATGTAACTAGTACGTAACTATGTAGATAGATAATAAATTACTTCTTCAAGTAGGTTATTAGTTATAGCACAGGAGAACTGGCAGTTTAGTTTATGAAGTAGCAAAATATTTATTTGCTTGGTTAATCAGCTAGGATATTAAACAGATGTTGAGTAATTTGATTCCTTCTTTACGTATGTTCAAATAATACGATTTATGTTTATTCTATGGTTTACCAATTCATCGCTATCGTCGATGTGATAACCTCTTCATCATGTGACAGTAGGTGAATAGAGAAACAAGTACTTTCGTTGGTTGATGCAACCTATCAATTAAGCCTTATCAAAATTTACCACCTACTTAATAAATGACAACTTTAGATGAAAAAAAATGTGGTGTATGATAAAACAATGAATTTATTTTCTGCTGCCGAGAGTACATAATAATCACGCTAGATATGGTAGATATACTTGTAACACCAGCCAGTATTTGTAATTTTTTTAAACCATCTTAAAGGTGGAGGATTGTGAGAAGGCCTAACGATGTCTGTGAGAAGGTCTAACGATGTCTGTGAGAAGGTCTAACGATCTCTGCGAGAAGGTCTAACGATGTCTGTGAGAAGACTTAACAGAGGTTGCGTGAAAACCTAAGACATCTAATAACAATAAAATGGTTAAAAGTGAAACAGACAAAGCGAGAAAAGAAATACCAAATTTCTAATTTTATTATAGCTAATTTATTTTAATTAAGTAAAATTATTGATTAAAATCATCATGAACGAGATCACAGATATAAAAGATAAAACTCGTTACTACCTGCACAATAAGAAATTATATGGTGTGGAAATTCAGAGAAAATATCGATACAAAAGTGAATGTCCCCTGACCCATAGAAATAAACATCTCCAAGAAAGTGGAGTCCACATGTCCCATTGTGTGAGAGACTGGTGACTTCTAATATCATTTTAAGCGAGGTCCCACATTCGGAATTAAACCATTGCTATTTTAGAATCTAAGCAAACGTTAGACTATGCTTCATTGTATTTGAACAAACATCAATGTCTGATGTAGTAACTCTTCCTTTTCCATCACACATACTGTTTCATATTCCCAAGACTGAAGTAAAACAATTTCATTCAACCCTTCTTTCCACATATTTACATTCCTTGGAAATTAGATTTCATGTCTATTTAACCCTCATTTATTAAGTTGCAGCAAGTTAAAACTGAGCAATAACCGGATTAATGTCATTTAACTCCTATACATGTATAGAAGGTATCTCTGTATCGTCTAAAATGATGAACTAAATGTCACTTTTAGTTTACGACGGTGAAACTGTTTTTGTATGTAGTTCGTAAAATTCGTTTTAATGCTGCTTGTTCTCACGACATCAGAGCTAAGTTCAATCAATTCAAATTCTTTTTTATTTATGAGCAATAACTTAGATTAATTTATAATCTATACATATCCCCAGAGCCATCTTAGCGGCATAATAAGCCCCCGGGCTAATCAATGCATTGGGCCCTATAGTATTTATTTATTTATTAACAGCAAGCCACAACATATGTAGATCAGAACTGGACCCCTAGACCCGTGAGGCCCTCAGGCAACTGCCCAATGTGACCGTGGATTAAGGCGGTGCTGTATATCCCACTCCACCTTGATTTTTGTTTCGGGTATCGGAAGTGCTAAAAACACATAAGTTGGAAGAATGTTTGTTATTGCTAGATAATTACTGATTAATAACGACTATTGTACCAAATGACATACATCAAACTGTCATCTTCTGCTAAGCGCCGTTTCTCCATCTGTTTGTAGTAAGGAATTACGCACATAAACACACACGCACTTTCTGAAGTGAAATATGTACACAGACATAGTGGTGCGATATCTTTCGTTCGTACGACAGAGTTGCGTACCTCTTTAAGAATATAATACAATACAATATAACATAATATAAGATAAGATAATATAAGATAATATAAGATGATATAATATTATAGATAGATAGATAGATAGATAGATAGATATATAGATAGATAGATAGATAGATAGATAGATAGATAGATAAGAACCTGTATGGGCTTCTTCTTTATATATCTCCTCGTAAGAGAAAAGCTCCACCATGATACTTTTTAGGTCTGAGTGCAATACTTTGTGTCACCCTCACACTTCTTTTTTTTTTTTGACAGCACCTTAATATAAATGCATGCGTACATATATATAAATATTAACAATGATACATACATACATACACATACATACATACATACATACATACATACATACATACATACATACATACATACATACATACATTCAGTAAGTGAATAAACTTTTAGTGTCCATAATTTTCGAGGAACAAGTTATCAATTTGCTTTGATCATAGTAATCTTGGCTGTTAGCTCCGTAGCCTCTAGCGTGTATTTGGCTAGCAGAGTTCTCCATAGGAATAATAATGAATATTCCTATTTCAATATCCAGCCACTAGATTATATGAAACAACAGCAACTTGTTTAATGATATCAAGTACTCCGCAACGCTAGTTTCAGTAACATTAGCTGCACATGTCACGAGGTGAAGAGATATAATAAACTGAATGTGAATAGATATTAACAGTTCAGTAAAAGAAATAAATTACAGAAAATCAGCATAGAATCCGTAAACGTATACTGGATCAACCAACAATACTTCTAAATTTAGATTTACACAACACAACCATTCATTTAAATTCAGAAGCAAGAGCAATAATACATCACTTTCAAAATACAAGTGGTTTTTTAAAGTCGGGAGAGAAAACAATGCTAGGACAAAATAGAATTTTTTTTTTTTACAGAGCACGAGTATAGAATGGTCACAATAACTACAATTATTCATACGCAATCGAAAAACTTAAGATCCCAGTCCTACAAAGTGATATCCAGAATATGAGGAGTGAACATTTTCTTCAACTCTTCATGTAAAGAAACACAAGCATGAAGCCTTCAAGCATATTCTTGTATCTGTGCCTCTTGAATTGCAAACAGGTTGAATCTACCGATGACATTTATGTTGCTGAGAAAGTTTATGCACAAATCTACAGCTAACGTATTATCATATTAAAGGAAGTTTGATTCTTTGTCCTTCAGAAGAATAAGTTGTTTTGTATTTTTGTTTATTAGATGAGAAGATTTTATTCTTGTGAATTAACATCGCCAACACGTGACTAACATAATAACTAAGAAATTTCGGTGCTATGTTAGAATTGAAAAGTTTAGTTTTTTAAAAATTTTTTATTACAGATCATCGATTGTTGTTTAAACCAATTGTGAAACTCCGAGAACAGCTGAAAGCATAAATGGAATAAAGAGTAAGCATAATTATACTTTTCCATTGTATTGAGTACTTTTCTTGATGACTGATATAAACAAAACAAACGCACGCATACACACAACACGCAACACTCACACACGTCACACAAAACACTCACACACATGCGCATGCGCACATACGTACAGTGTTTAACAAAGCTAGGAAATAGTGAAACTCTGAGAACAACATAAAAGTATAAACTGAATAAAGAATAAACATGATTATGCTCTATACTTTTATTGGATCTATTTTAAAACGGGGGCGCCAGTTTTCATTTATGTTTTATGTAGTGTTTTTGGTACGGAAAGACTTTCAAACTTCGTATACTTATCTATTTTGTGTTATAGAACAGAAAAATATTTTTGTATTCGAATTTATTTCATGTAAAAAATTGTCTTATTTCGATAATTTCTATTAATCACTGACGTCTATTCAGTTGAAAACAGTTAGCGCCGTAACGGTGTATATCGTATTAATCCCCTAACTCTAACCCTAACTAGACTGTTAACCGTAACCCTAACCCTAACCCTAACCCTAAAACTAACCCTAACTCTAGAATCCGAACTCTAAAATTGTTACACACATAGATACGCACAGCGTAATTTATTATATAAACAATATATGCGTATAAATTACGATTAAACCGGATGAAATATGTCACAGGGAATAACATTTTTATGACCGCGCAGCAGTAACTCTTATTCAGCTGAATAGACGTCAGTGATTGGTTGAAATTACAGGAATACGACAACTTTAACATGGAATAACTTGCGAATTCATTTTTTTTTTTGTTAAGAAGACTAAGAGTAAAAGATGTTTTATATGACAGATTCTACCAGTGTCCCAAGTTTCAAAGTGTTTCGTTAGTGTTTCGTTAAGAAAATACTGGCGCCCCCGTTTTAAAATAGATCCCTTTTATTTAGTACTCTTTCTGGTGTTCACTATAAACAACACATGTGCACAGAAACACAAACGCACACGCGTATTGGTTTTTCCTATAGTTTTCTTCTCCCGAGTTCAACTTACATGATATGATTAACATATCGAGGCCAAAGGAAAAGTTCAAAGGATCCAACCACAAACCGTGTCCGTGCGTGTGTGTCTCTATGTAAATTAAAAAATTGCATAAGTCTAAGATTACGTTAGAATGTGTGTGCCTGTATGCACGTGCGCGCGCGCGCGTTTGTGTGTATCTTTACCTTGTACTTCTTTCAGTCATTGTACTACAGCCATACTAGGATATCACCATGAAAGGTTTTAGCCAAACACATTGACCCTCCAAGTACCTATATTTAAGTCTGATAATCATTTTATAGCTTTCTTCTGACGAACCGCTATGCCACGTGGAGGCAATTAACCCAACACCAGTTGTCAATCGAAGAGGTGGGAAACATAGATACAAATATACGCATGCACACACACATGCACACATGCACACACACACATATGCGCGCGCGCACACACACACACACACACACACACAAAGCATTAGTGGACCCGGAGTCATCCTAGAAGATACTTGACCAAGGCGCCGCGTTGTATATATGTATATATATATACATATATATATACATACTTTTTTTCTCTGCTTGTTTCTTTCTGTGTGCCTTTCTGTGGAAGAGCGTAGGCTCGAAACGTTAAAGACTTTTTCTATTCCCGAGCGTTATACTAATACATCTGTTTGTTGTCTACCCCACCTGTCTTCGTCTTTTGCTTTCTTTTTTGTGAATTCTCTCTCACATCACATTACAACACACCACCACGCACACACCAGCACTGACCAATTCCCATCCCCACATTTTCACACCTACATACACACATGCATACGTTAAGATCAGCACCATTCTCTTACGCACACGCACCTTCGTTTTGGGATCACTACGATTTTGTTATCTCCCCTTCTTCTTAAATCTCCTGTGTGACCCTTTGTCCGGCATTCGCCATGATAGATCGCTAACCACTACACACATTTTTCTCTCCTTGTTTCTTTCTGTCGAAGAGCGTAGGCTCGAAACGTTAAAGACTTTTTCAATTCCCGAGCGCTATACTAATACATCTATTTGTTTTCTACACCACCTGTCTTCGTCTGTTGCTTTTCTTTTGTGAATTCTCCCTATATATATATATATATATATATATGTTATTATTATTATTATTATTATTATTATTATTATTATTATTATTATTATTATTACATATAATATGGGTGACTTATAAGCAATTTAATAACCTAAAAGCAAGTTTATAGGCGTCACTAAAGTGACAGACAGTACTAAATGGTACCGGTATTTCTAGAATTAAGAATCAAAACAACTCAAATTTGTGGCCGTTGAGTTGTTTTGACTCTTATTTCTAGCAATGCAAGTACCACTTAGTACGCTTTGTCACTTTAGTAACATCTATAAATTTGCATTTAGGTTATTAAATTGCTAATAAGCCACCCATATCATTTTATAGTTTTCACTTTTACCGTTTTTGACATCAGCGTATGAGTTTAAGCTGACAAGGTGAGTTGAGTCTAACCCCAGGCACGGTAAAAGCCACTGATGATTATTAAGATATTTTGCACCAAACTTCAAAATCACCGTTGATCTGGTTACGTCCGCCTGGGAATTTATCTCCCTTGCCAGTCATTAAGATAGTGCATTTATGACTATTGAGTTGTTTTGACGTCGATATATTTATATATATATATATTAAAAGCAGTTAAATATATGTCCAGTCATAGAGTGACCAATGGTTTCGCATCCATAAAACGTTAGGTTTTATAGACGGCTCGTCCGACTCAATGGCGGAAACACCATTGAGGCGAAACCATTGGTCACTCTACGACGGAACATATATTTAACTGCTAAGTACATTACTGCTCTATTCTTTAGTGCGTGCTTCTTTTTCGGATATGATCCGCTGACTTTTCTTGATGACTGATATATGCAACATATATATGTATATGTGTGTGTGTGTATGTATGAATGTATGTATGTGTGTATGCATGTATGCATGTATGTATATATATAAAAATATGTATATATACATATATACAGAGAGATGGTCTGACTGTCTGCCAAGCAAATGGGAAGCAGTAATTGAAGTAGATGGTGAATATGCTGCGGAAGAATCATTTAAAGATGTTTTTGTTACATGTTGTTATTGCTCTTGTTGAATAAAATTTGTTGAAAAAAAGCTGCAATAATTATGCACCATATATATAGAGAAAACAAAAGACGAAAACAGGTGTATATATATATATATATGTGTGTGTGTGTGTATATATATATATATATATATATATATATATATATATATATATATATATATATATATATATATATATATATATATACGTACATATATATGTCTATATGTGCATATATGTATATATGTATATATATACATATATGTGTATATATACATACATACATACATACAAACATACATATATACATGTATATATGTGATCTTCTTCTAGCACATTAAATGTCCACTTTAGTGGTCATCGTTATATATAAACATATATACATATATACACATATAGACATATATATGTACGTATATATGCTACTCTATCTCTTTCTCTTTCTCTTTCCTTTCTCCCCCCCCCTCGTTCTTCCTCTGTACTACTACGTATCTCGCCTTACCCCTCTTGTTCTTCCTCTGTACTACTACGTATCTCGCCTTACCCCTCTTGTTCTTCCTCTGTTACTACTACGTATCTCCTTTTCCCCCTCGTATTTCCTCTCTTTCTCTTTTCCTCTCGTTGCTCACCATTCTTCTACTTCCTCCCTCTCTTTCTCCCTCTACCACTCTCTCTCTCTTCCCTTTACACCGGCATGGTCACATGCTTCCGGTCAATAATCCTTTCCTTCCTTGGCTTTCGCCAAGTAACACACGCTACCACTGTCTCTCTCGGTTCCGTGCCTCATCGCGTTCATACACACATAATTTTTCTCGTCTGGCCGTAAAGCCTTCTGTTTGTTTTCCTGTCTTGTTTTTCGTCCGCCACTACATTCCTCCATGGCTAGATTTAATTTGCGTATACAGATTTAATCTGCGATCCATGGGACGAGCCGTTTTAACGTTGCGTCCTGCCCGAAGCTCGTCGAAACGCCGGTGTTAAAACGTGGGTAGCTGAAGAAGTAGAATGTTCTCTATGTGGCTCGTGTGTTCTCGTCTACGTTTGTGTGCAATGTCCTGTACCCAGATATGCACCTATACATACAGGTGGATGTCGGTATGCACATACCTGTACGTATATATGCATATACTCATTTACTTTTGTTTTTATATATATATATATATATATTTATTTATTTATGTGTTTCAGCCAAGTGGCTGCGGTCATGCTGGTGCACCTACGAGAGTCAAGACTATTGAAAAGGTTGCAAGACGCAACGAAAATTTTAAGAAAATAAAAATAATAAGTCGAAATTTTAACGGTGAGTGTGTAAAATTTTAAGGCACGAAAAGAAAATGACTCTCCCCAGACACAACAGAATATGCTTCAACACACGAAATCATATAAAAAATCTTGCAGACCAAATCCCAAAACGAAATATATATATATATATATATATATATATATATATATATATATATCTATATATATATATACACATATACATAGACATTTTTCCTATTTCAGACAGCAGTCCTGCTGGGACATTGCCTTGAAGAATTTTTTGATGGATGAATCGACACCACTGCTTATTTATATATAGAAAAAATCAAACCTGGTACTTATTCTGGCGGTCTCTTTTTCAAAACCGCTAAGTTGTGGATACGTAAACACACCAACGCTGGATGTTAAACGCTGGTGGGGGGACAAAGGCAAGCACACACGCATACACAAGCGCACGTTCATGTGAATATAGGTGTGACCGTGTGTGTTTCCATCTACCATGTCCACTCTCAAAGTTTTGGCCAGCCCGAGGATACAGTAGATGATACTTGCCCAAGGTGTCACGTAATGGGACTGAACCCGGAACCATGTGGTTTGGAATCCTTTACTTGTTTCACTCATGCCTTTGTACAGCTTTATAGGATCCAGTCGAACAAATCGACCCAAGTACTTATTTTTGAAGCTTCAGATTTATTCTATCGATCTATTTTGCTGAACTGCTATTACGGGGACGTAAACGAACTCACACCGAGACAAACAATAACACAAAGATGCCTATACATAGATATACATACATAGATACATAAATACATACATAAATACATACATACATATATATATATATATATATATATATATATATATATATATATATATATATATATATATATGCGCGCGCGCGTCAACATATAGCAAAAGTTACAGAATGACTCAAGGTCCGAGAGTTTCGTGTCTTGGCACTTATCGAACTATATATATATATGTGCGTGTGTGTGTGTGTGTGTGTGTGTGTGTGTGTGTGTGTGTATAATATAATATAATATAATATAATATAATATAATATAATATAATATAATATATAAATATATTATATATTATTTATATTATTATATCATCGAACGCCACGCATCCTTTTCCAAGTAAGTATTATCTATTTATCTATTTATCTCTCTCTCTCTCTCTCTCTCTCTCTATATATATATATATATATATATATATATATATATATATATATATATATATATATCAATACACACACACATACATTCATACATACATTCATACATACATACACCCACACATACACATGTATGTACGTATGTATGTAATCTATGTATGTATGTATGTATGTATGTATGCATGCATGCATGTATGTATGATTGTATGTATATGCATCTGTCCATGTGTATAAGAGTGTATGTGTTTGTGTGCGTCTGTCCGTGTGCATGTATGTAGGTGAGCTTGCGTATATGTGTGTGTACGCACGCACGTATGTAATTTGTGTGCAATCATTTGTTTTAGAAAAAAAAATAGCTCTATCCTTCACATTGGCATATACACGTTGAGACATAGACACTTACTAACCTGCACATATATATATATATATACTGATAATTAAAGTAAACATAATCAAATAGTTTACTTGTGGTTTCTTTCGACACAACACACTTGCAGCCTTTGTGTTGTCAAACTTTTGAATGTTTAAATTCAATTTGAAGGGAAATAACTCTTTCGCTTTAACTAGGTATGAATATTTATATACATAACTTAAAAGATAATGATTACTATTCTAAATTTTGTTATAAATAACATTCAATAGTGTTTATTTCTGTATAGAAACTTTAACCGATATTTCAAGAGACATCTTATAACGTAACACATAGAAAATAATCGCAATGAGGATTCTGAAAGTTTTAAAGAAATCGTGTGTGTGTGTGCGTGCGTGTGTGTGTGTGTGTGTGTGTGTGTGTGCGTGCGTGCGTGCGTGCGTGCGTGCGTGCGTGTGAGCGCGTATATATATATATATATATATATATATATATATATATATATATATATGTGTTCAGTCTCACTGCGTGGCACCACGGGATTGCTAAAGCCTTGTGACTGGATTTGGTAGACGGAAATTAAAAGAAGTCCGTCGTTTACACATATATATATATATATATATATATATATATATATATATATATATAGAGAGAGAGAGAGAGAGAGAGAGAGATGTACTTGCATAGCAAGTGACCTGATCTGAGATCGTGTGCTGGAACGAAAACAATTGCAGCGTGGAAGGTGTTTATAAGCCATTTAAAATAACACACAAAATCCGTTAGATTCACTTCAACATTTAAATTTAATTTGTCAAAATATTTTCGTCGCTTTGAGACCGCGACCTGTTCACTAACAAAATTCTGTGCTGCATCTATATATATATATATATATATATATATATATATATATATATATATATATATATATATATATATATATATATATATATATATATATATATATATATATATATATACATATGTGTGTGTGTATGTATATATATATGTGTGTTTGTGTGTGTCTGTGTATCTGAGTTTGTCGTTCACCACTGCTTGACAACCGATGTTTGTTGTTTATTACGTATCCGTAACCTACCTTTGATGGAGTAAGTATCAGGCTTAAAAGAAAACTCCAGAGGTCGATTCATTCGACTGAAAATCCTTTCAGACCTCAAGTTCAGGATCTATTTTAAAACGGGGGCACCAGTATTTTCTTAACGAAACACTTTGAAACTTGGGACACTGGTAGAATCTGTCATATAAAACATCTTTTACTCTTAGTCTTCTTAACAAAACAAAAAAAGGAATTCGCAAGTTATTCCATGTTAAAGTTGTCGTATTTCTGTAATTTCAACCAATCACTGACGTCTATTCAGCTGAATAAGAGTTACTGCTGGGCGGTCATAAAAATGTTATTCCCTGTGACATATTTCATCCGGTTTAATCGTAATTTATACGCATATATTGTTTATATAATAAATTACGCTGTGCGTATCTATGTGTGTAACAATTTTAGAGTTCGGATTCTAGAGTTAGGGTTAGTTTTAGGGTTAGGGTTAGGGTTAGGGTTACGGTTAACAGTCTAGTTAGGGTTAGAGTTAGGGGATTAATACGATATACACCGTTACAGCGCTAACTGTTTTCAACTGATTAGACGTCAGTGATTAGTAGAAATTATCGAAATAAGACAATTTTTTACATGAAATAAATTCGAATACAAATTTTTTTTTCTGTTCTATAACACAAAATAGATAAGTATACGAAGTTTGAAAGTCTTTCGGTACCAAAAACACTACATAAAACATAAATGAAAACTGGCGCCCCCGTTTTAAAATAGATCCCAAGTTCATTATGAAGTTGCATAATCATTGCTTATATTTGTCCCAGCATATTTCAGAAATAGCATCCGTCATTGGTCAGTCGTAAAGGGTTGTCACTCTTACGTGATAATGCAAGAGCACGTATTGCACAGGTCACCCAGGTAAAAATTATGGCAGTAATACAGTAGTTTTGGCCTTATCCTCATTACTCACTAACAGAGATACCCGGTGTTGCTCGGGATTAAGATGGCATAGTTTTTTAAAGTTTTTTACTTGTTTCAGTCATTTGACTGTGGCCATGCTGGAGCACTGCCTTTAGTCGAACAGAAAAAAAAAGAAAGAAAGAAAGAAAGAAAGAAGGATGGAAGGAAGGAAGAAATAAAGAAAGAAAGGAGAGAAAGGAGAGAAGGAGAAATAAAGAAGAAAGGAAGAAAGGAGGATAGAAGAAAGAAAGAAAGAAGGACGAAAAGAAGACATAGACTGAAAGAGAGGAACTATTACACAGGGTGAAAGAGAATATATGGAAGCAAGAGAAACAGAGAATGAGAAAAAGAAGAGAATCGGTTGAAAACTACAATTTTTAGAGAAAAACTTGTGTAAAACACCTTTTTGCCCGATTTCTCGCTTTACGCAGGAGCTCTCGGCAAAAAAATTATAGTGCATGACCATCCTTGGTACATAAGTAATGTGTGTGTAAAGTTTGGAGAAAATCGGTTGAAAACTGTAGAAATGTATACATAATACATACACAGACTGGCAGAAACGTTAGCACGCCGGGCGAAATGCTTAGCGGTATTTCGTCTGCCGCTACGTTCTGAGTTCAAATTCCGCCGAGGTCGATTTTGCCTTTCATCCTTTCGGGGTCGATTAAATAAGTACCAGTTACGCACTGGGGTCGGTATAATCGACTTAATCCGTTTGTCTGTCCTTGTTTGTCTCCTCTGTGTATAGCCCCTTGTGGGTAGTAAAGAAATAACATACACAGACACACAGAGACATCCTTTGTTTTATATATATATAAATTACCTGACTTTTTTTTCCATTTATCATCTTTTCAGATTATTGCAAGATTATTTAAAAGGAAAATAGTTTATTGATGGTAAAGAGGTTAAGAATGATATTCAGTGTTTCTTTGCTTTGAAACAGTAAGAATTTTACGCCCCAGGGATCAACAATTTTTCAAACATTAATTATTTTATCAATAATGAAGGGAAATATTATCTTGATAATACGTAACTTATCCATCTTGAAATGCGACAGGACTTTCTTTCCAACGTAATGGACACACACACACACACACACACACACACACACACACACACACACACACACAGATAGATAGATAGATAGATAGATAGATAGATAGATAGATAGATAGATAGATAGATAGATAGATAAGTTTCCAGAAAACTCTTACAATTATCAATACGGTTAATCCTTTATTTACCACATAAATTTCTTGGTTAAGTTATAACTGCCTTTATCCGAGTACACTTTGCTGCAAGTATTCGGCCCGATTTCTCAGATATGACAATTACTTCATCCTTTCGGTTACGGAGGTTCTAAGAAATTGCATGGGCGCTGTATTTCCTCTCAGGACTATCCTGTTATGAAAATCTATAAAACAAACTTCAAAGATGACTTTAGATGTCTTATCTGTAAAACAGCCGTGAAACATTGCTTTATTTGTATCTTTGTTTAGTATGTCGTGAGCAGTGACGTAGTCATTAATTGCTGTTATTGATGTTTTTACTATTGATGATGTCATAATAGGGTTGTTGTTGTTGTTGTTGTTGTTGTTGTTGTTGTTGTTGTTGTTGTTGTTGTTGTTGATGCTGCTGCTGCTGCTGTTGTTCCGTTCCTCCACTTCTTAGATTCTGGAGATTAGTTATGTTACAGTGTAACTACGGTAGGGTGGTACATAAATGAACGAACCTCTTGCTCATGCATTTCCACCGACAGTCGTTCTACCATTATCGTGAGTGTATGTGTATCTGTGTATCCGTGTGTGTGTGTTTGTGTGTGTGTGTGTGTGTGTGTGTGTGTGTGTGTGTGTGTGTGCCTGCCTGTCTGTCTGTCTGTCTGTCTGTCTGTCTGTCTGTCTGTCTGTCTGTCTGTCTGTCTGTCTGCCTGTGTCTATGTCTCTGTGTGTGCATATGCATGTATGTATGTGTATGCGTATATGTTTGTGTTTGTGTTTACACTTAAATGTGGTAAAATCCGAATTCCAAGGAAACTAGTTCCGATTTTAATAAAGGGATGTGAATTGCTTGAGGAAGTTTTTGACTGTCATATTAAGCAAAGCAATGAGAAGTTCATTCAGTGGCCCCTGTTGTTATGTAGAAAATGCTGTCTCTTTTCCTTTCTTTCAGTCGCTGTTGCTTCTGTTACATTTGTTTCAACAAACGGCGGTTTCCTTTGACACACTAATGACGTGCATTCTGCTGCAGCATTGAGATATCACATCCTGTCAGTGGTCCTTAGGGATCGTACTAATGCTTCAGTCCCCGCCCTTTCCTTTCTACTCAAGGGAGTAATAATAATAGAATAAAACAAACAGAAAAAATACCCTTATTTCCTTTTCTCATCAATTTCTTTGTCTTTACATACATACATACATACATACATACATACATACATACATACATACATACATACATACATACACACACACATATATATATATATATATGTGCATATATTCATACACACATGCATTCATACACATAACATATATATTCATACACATAACATATATATATATATATATATATATATATATATATATATATATATATATATATATATATATATATATATATATATATATATATATATATATTGTATATATATATGGGTATGTACCGGTGTGTAGGTGGATGCGATAGGCACCAATTACGTCTTTTTCACTTTTTCTACGACAGTGTCACCTCCCAGATTTACATATTGATAATAATTGTTGCTATCGCCATCGTTATTGATAAACAAAGAACGCTGTAAGTTAGGAAAAGAGATTGTGAGAAAGGTCACAGGCTTAAGGAGACAGTCTCTAACGATTGCTACTGTTGTTCGCTCAAGCCTGTCATAATAATGGTTTCTTATTTAGGCACAAGGCCAGCAATTTAGAGGTTATTACCATCGATCCCCAGGGTTTGACTTTACTCTATCGACCTCGAAAGGCAAAGTTAGCCTTGACTGGATATGAATGCAGGATGTAAGCAACAGGGACAAATCTATGGTGCGCTAACGGTTCTGGTAATCCAACGGTCAAAGCCATGTCATAATAGAAATTTATATTATGCAACGTTTGGAATACAGCTCTTCTTGTACTAAGGACGTCAGTAGATCTCAAGTTTCTGTATTTTATTCGTCTGAGCACGATAACTTTTTGTACGATACCTTTCTGTATGGATTAGTAATATTTACTATACCTGGATTTTTATCCTTGTGTTATCCATGAAGTACGTACCAATCGATAAAGAGAAGTTCTGCAGTCGAAATAGTCTACTATAACTTAGTTGGCGATGTCATAGAACAGCCACACTCTAATGACTGAAGCTAGTCAAGATTACACACATGAATGCATAAGGTAAAATAAATAGATCCGTTTCGATAAAGAGTTTTCCAGTTGTTTGATCAAACTAGAGTGCATACTCATTGACTTACAGTATAAGTGGCTGGATATTCCTCAGACACGTGCACCCTTAATGCAATTCTCTAGCAGAGTCGTTATGTAACAATTTTATAACAAGCTTATAATAGGTCCAGTCCATCCGACAAATGTCCAAACGATTTATCTCAATTCAATTTCATTTACAAGGCTAAGAGCAAGCCGAGGTTCGGGTAAAAGAAAATACTTGTCCAAGACGCAAGTAGTGGGATCAATCACAGCAAAACGTTTAAAAAGTAAATTCCTCGATTACTTGAAAGTCCCTGGCTGGTTATTACAAGAGGAGAGATAGGGGCATCTGAAAGGTTGCAGTGAATTATATCTATTTTGATGGAATAGAGAAGAGATTCTGGAAGATTGAGGCAGTTATTGGATCACAGAGTTATAACAAGATGCATTTTAATGGGAGTGTGGCCGGACAGAAGATAAAGGAGTATCGCATCTGGTCCGTAAGAATGTAGAGGGCAGAAGAGCAACGGTACGGTTAATAGCCTAGACCCAACGGAGAGTGAGATCCACAAATAATCAAGGAGAATGTTAGTTAAAGGGGAAGTACTGCATTCCTTTAGATCTCGGTCGAAGCCTGAGTTGGTGCAGCATAATTAGCAAAATTTGAAGGAATTAAGAGAATAGGATAACTCAGGGGTGAGAAAGTGAATGATGAAGATTGGAGTGGAAACCAGTGGATATGAAATGAACAGATTTGAAGAGATGAAGGATGTTGATAGCAATGCAGTCTCTTGGAAATTGAGTGAGATATATAAGATACAGTAGAAAATGATTATAGAGCAGAGTGGAACGAGTTATTCTAAGAGATGAGGATATCGAAACTGGTGAATGTGGTGAAGCAGATGAAATCAATATAGGGACCCTATAGCTCTTGGGTGAGTTCAGTGAATTGAAAAATATTCTGCCCAAATTTGACTTTCAAAGAGATTTGTGAAATTTCTTACTTTATATTAATACGATTCAACGTTGTTGTTATATAACTACTTATGGCATCACGCTAACTTAAGGAACACAAAGAAGAGAGGGAGAAAAAGAAAACCTTAAAAAAGAAGGGAAAATAGGAGGTAATAATGGTGGTCATGGTGGCGGTGGTAATGTTTGTTGTTTGAGGCTGTTTGTTATTGTTGGTAGTCATTGTAGTTATGGTGTTAGCGACAACAATTGTATTGAAATGCACGCATAAAATCATAATGTTTGTTTGGGCTTATATAAATAAATAAACATCAGCTTTTTACTACTTTCAAAAGTCACCACCACCACCTCCTCCATAAACAAAGTATCAACAAACATCATCACTACGACAAACTACTAAAATTCTCAATGTGTATATATATATATGTCTGTATGTGTATGTGAGTTCGTGCATGTGTGCGTGGGTGCGTGTGCGTCCGTGTGTGATTAAAGGTCTGTATCGATTCAACGGGCTTTCATTTTGTTTCTTCTCTTGTCTTTTACTTCAATCAGCACTTGTCACAACTTTGTCTTCCACCCCTTCTTTCTTGCTTATATGAACACCCGCATATATATACACATATACACATCTACCCATCCATCCATCCATACATACATACAGTGTCGCTAATTAGACAGTACTTTCACAAAACCTATATGTATCACAAGTTTTTTAATGCTCATAACACCAAGGCTAGTTATTCATGCTTACATAACATGGATTCCAGCATTGCACACTACAGCTGAAACAAACTCACACTAACACACTCATCATCTTTTCCCCTACACCCAAACACAGCCTAAATCCTACCAACCCTCTGGTAGAATTCTGCTTCTCAGTGGCTATGGTCAATAGAACCACCATCATACTCTCAAATTGCATCACGATAAATGAATTAAAATGATTCTAATAAGAAGTGAAGCTCGTAAAATTCAGCTGAGTCCTTAATGTACATCTCCTTTCCTTCTTTTGCAATCCTTCTTTCATAACTTTTACCACCTCAGAAAAGCTTTCATCGACCTTCCCATTACATTCATTATACCTTCCGAGCCCTGTCCTCGTTTTGATTGCTACGACTCAGGTCTTCCAGTATAGGTAGTCTGCTACCCTCCGTTCATACTGCAAGCCGCCCAGATATCTATGGGGTGTTGAAATGAATATGATCTGGAAAATGTGCAGGGTAACCGTTATATTGTACTATTGTTATAACATTGAATATTATCTCAACTTTTGCTTGTGGCAGTTTTCTAAAATATGTAAAAATATATGCGTATGCATGTATGTATATATATATATATATATATATATATATATAATTTTATTCTTTCTTTTATTCTCTTATTTGTTTCAGTCATTTGACTACGGCCATGCTGGAGCACCGCATTTAGTCGAACAAATCGACCCCAGGACTTATACTTATACTATCGGTCTCTTTTGCCGAACCGCTAGTTATGGGAACGTAAACACACCAGCATCGGGTGGGGGGGGGGACAAACACAGACACACAGACATATACATATACATATATATATATATATATATATATATATATATATATATATATACGACGGGCTTATTTCAGTAACCGTCTACCAAATCCATTTACAAGGCTTTGGTCGGCCCGAGGCTATAGTAGAAGACACTTGCCCAAGGTGCCACGCAACGGGACTGAACCCGGAACCATGTGGTTGGTAAGCCAGCTACTTACCATACATACATGTATACATACAGATACATTAATACATGCATACATACAAATATACATGCACACACATGTACATGCAAGCATATATATATATTTATATATATATATATATATATATGTTTGTTTTTTTAAACTATATATATATATATATATATATATATATATATACATATATATATATATATATATATATATATATATATATATGTATATATTTATTTATTTATTTATGTGTTTCAGCCAAGTGGCTGCGGTCATGCTGGTGCACCACCGTGATTTTCACGTTCCTTGCATGGCTCTTCTCCCCCACCCGACATGGTCCAATCAAGAGTTTTGATGGCACATCTGGTGTATAAGAGAATTTGACATAGCTGCCCTAAACTGCGTCTCATTACTAGCCATTGGTTCGTCTGGTATCGTGGAGAGGTAAGCGTCAAGTTTTGTCTTGAAGACCTCCGCATCCATGTCTTGCATGTCTCTCAAATGTTTTGGCAGGGCATTGAAGAGCTGAGGTCCTCTGAAACCGAGGCTGCTGCAGTATCTCGTTCTTACGTGAGATGCAGTGGACGGTACCTTTGGCACCATGCAGTGGCGATCCGTGAGGGCATTCCTGTAGTACTTGATACCAAAGTTTGGCACCAGTCCTTCCAGTATTTTCCATATGTATATTATTACATATCTCTCCCGCCTGCGCTCCAGGGAGTAGAGACCTAGTGCCTTCAGTCGTTCCCTGTAGTTCATCTGTTGGACTGTGGCGATCTTTTTTGTATAGTGCCGCTGAATTGCCTCGAGTTCTGCTGTCCGCTTAACACTGTTTGGTGACCACAACTGAGAGCAATAGTCTAGGCGGCTCAGAACAAATGTCTTCCATAGAGTCAACATGACTTTTTGATCCCTTGTACGGAATGTCCTCAGTATTCACCCTGCCAGTTGTCTGCACTTTGCTGTCAACTTGACAATGTGCATGTGAAATGAGGCATCACTACACATGTTGATGCCCAGATCTCTTACTGTTTGTGGTTCTGGGATTGCAGTACCTCCAGGCCCTGTGTATGCCAGTTGGGAGGTACTTGTGGTCTTGTAGCGCAGTACTTGAAATTTTTTTGCATTGAACTGCATATTATTTTGCTCTGCCCACTCATATATTGCATTTAGGTCATTCTGCAGGCTTACAATATCATCAGGATTCTTTATTGCCTGAGATAACTATGTGTCATCAGCATAGCTAGTGACAGTGGCTCTCCGAGTGACCGTGGGCATGTCCAGAAGGGCCATATATATTATATATCATGTATATGTATATGTAAAGGTGTGTGTATATACACACACACACACACACACACTTATATATATATATATATATATATATATATATATATATATATATATATATGTGTGTGTGTGTGTGTGTGTGTGTGTGTGTACACACATATATACACACACACAAATATGCATAATGCATTTGCTCACATCCACACGCACACAATTCTTTCAAAACGTTCACAGTCAAGAGAGAGAGAGGGGGAGAGAGAGAGAGAGAGACAGAGAGAGCGCGGGAGAGAGAGAGAGAGAAAGAAAGAGAGGGAGAGAAAGAGAAAGAAAGAGAAGGAGAGAGAGAGAGAGAGACAGACAGAAGGGGTGAGAGAGAAAAATAGAAAGAGAAAGAGTTAGTGCGAATCTTAACACTCCCTTCCTTAGACACTCACATCAGGAACACATACAGCAGTACTTTGACATTTAAAAACTTGCATTTGTACAACTACCTCCCCAAAGCTTTAAGAAATGTGGCCAAATTTTCCCCTGAGACATTTACCCCTATCATCCTAGATCAGCCGTCTACAAAAAGCTAAATCAAAGCAGTGTAGATTCCTGCATTTCATTGATCCCGCTACAAGTGATGCGATGTATATGGGAAATCATCCACCAAAACCTTGGCCCCCTGGATATAAAGAGAGACAATGCGAAATACAAAGAACACTCCTCCTCCCCCGCTGAAGGCGGTGTTAATGCATGGACTTTGTGGTAATGGCTAAAACAATCTAAGGAACTAAATAACATATAGATCCACCCACACTTTCCCATATATATATATATATATATAAGTAAGTCTACTATTATTCTGACGTGACTATCTTTCTATCTATCTATCTATCTATCTGTCTATCTATCTATCTATCTTTCTATCTATTTATCTATCTGTCTTCCTCCATCTTTCTATCTATACCTCTGTCCTGGCCTCTACTTCACTGCTATACCCTTCTGTCCCTTCCTCCTTGTTCCACTTCCTCCCTCCACCATCCTCTCTATCTATTCATCTATCTGTCTTCCTCTATCTTCCTATCTACCCTTCTGTCCTGGCCTCTACTTCACTGCTTCTGTCCCTTACTCCTTGTTCCATTTCCTCCCTCCACCATCCTCTGCTCTCGTGTGACCTGTGGTCAGCTTTCTTTTCACTCCAGCCGCTGTGAAGGCAAGACGAACTACTAGCGTTCTACCTCAGATTTGCGTTTGGCCGTACGGCTTTTGAATGTTGTTTTCACTGTCCATTTTTTCCTGTCTTGGTTTGTGTTTGCCACCTTGGAATCCTCTGTGTAGTTGGTTGATCCACTACTCAGGAAGAGACTATTCTAGAGTACGTCCTGTCTGGTCTTCGAAACGTCTAGATAGAATAGAGACAGCTGATGAAGGGATATTCCAAGGGGCTTTCCGTTTTCCTATGTGTTCGTTCCGTTGTCTGTAGTTTATTGTTCTAACGTCCTGTACCCTGATATGCATGTATATACACATGTAGATGTAAGTATGTACATATATGTGTGTATACATGTATATATATATATATATATATAAATACTTTTTACTTGTTTCAGTCATTTGACTATGGCCATGTTGGAGCACCGCCTTAAAGTCGAGCAAATCGACCCCAGGACTTATTCTTTGTAAGCCTAGTACTTATTCTATCCGTCTCTTTTGCCGAACCGCTAAGTTACGGGGACGTAAACACACCAGCATCGGTTGTCAAGCGATGTTGGGGGGACAAACGCAGACACAGAAACATATACACACGCATATATATATATATATATATATATATATATATATATATATATATATATATATATATATATATATATATATATATATATATACGACGGGCTTCATCCAGTTTCCGTCTACCAAATCCACTCACAAGGCTTTGGTCGGCCCGAGGCTATAGTAGAAGACACTTGCCCAAGGTGCCACGCAGTGGGACTGAACCCAGAACCATGTGGTTCGTAAGCAAGCTACTTACCACAATGTTATATATGTGTGTAGTCAGAAACTTGCTTCCGAACCACATGGTTCGGGTTTCAGTACCACGTAGACACCTTGAGCGTGTGTCTTCTCCTATAGCCTCGGGCCGACCAAAACCTTTAAAAGTGGATTTCGTAGACGGAAACTGAAAGAAGTCCGTCGTATTTATATATATGTATATATCTATGTGAGTGTGTCATTATGTCCGTGCTTGTACCGTGCCACCGATTGGCAACCGGTGCCCGTGTATTTACGTCCCCGTAACTTAGCGGTTCTGGAAAAAGAGCCCGATAGAATACCAGATTAAAAAA
Organism: Octopus bimaculoides; assembly: GCF_046866305.1. Classification (NCBI taxonomy): domain Eukaryota; kingdom Metazoa; phylum Mollusca; class Cephalopoda; order Octopoda; family Octopodidae; genus Octopus; species Octopus bimaculoides. Next base: position 26,828,441 of record NC_142931.1, on the reverse strand, counting down.
AAAAAAAAAAAGTAAGTTCCTGGGGTCAATTTTTTCGACTAAAACCCTTCAATGCGGTGCTCCAGTATGGTCGCAGCTAAATGACAGAAGTAAAAGAATAAAAGAATATAATATTATATATATATATATATATATATATACATATATACGTAAATGCTTAATGTAATATAATATATATATATATATGTAATTATTACAAATTAAAAGGGTAAAGGTAGGCCTTTGTGAGTTACAAGTAATGCTATCTGTTGGAGTCTCAGCTTTTTTAGCTGCTATTTCTGAACTTCGGTATATGGTGAAGCAAATGCTTGCTGATCCCTTAATTATGTTTATAAATATATATATATATGTATGTATGTATGTATGTACGTATGTATTTATATAAATATATATATGTGTATATGTGTATATATATATATATATATATATATATATATATATATATATATATATATATGTATATATATATGTATATATATGTATATGTATATGTATGTGTGTGTATGTATATATGTATACGTGTATGCATATATATATGTGTGTACGTATGTATGTTTGTATAATATACGTACGTAAGTGTAGGTGTGTTTGTGTGTGCGTGACTGAATGTGCATGAGTATGTTCGTGTTGGAGAGAAGAAGCGAATACATGCGTATATACATACCTACATGCAACATACTTGCATACATAAAGAGGAAAAGAGAGTGAGAGGGAGAGAGAGAGTAAGAGAAAGAGAGAAAGTCAGATGGAGAGAGAGAGAGAGATAGAGAGAGAGAGAGAGAGAGAGATAGATAGAGAGAGAGAGAGAGAGATGATAATGGCAAAACGGGAAGCTTAGTCTACGCTTTAAAGAACACAACGAAACGACAAGTAAATGCAATATTTAAACGCACCTCCACCACCACCACCACCAGCAGCACTACCACTACCACCGCCGATCTCATCTCCAACTGAAACTAAATGATGTATACATCCGGTCGTCATCGAAGAAACATAGATGTGGAGCCAGGAAATGGGAACAAGTCAACCAAAAAGAATTATGTCACAAATTTCTACGAGTCTTCTGGAAACTCCAGCATATCGGCCAGCAGGGATTTCTCGCCCGCTTTCGCACCGGTCACGCTTGTTACATTTTCAAGTTCTACAGATTCTCTTACTTCTTTCACAACTCTCGTCCTGTCAAATCGTTTCCATCTTCTATCCAAGCATACTATTTGCCTTTTCATCCCGTTAACTGAAATATAGAACCTCTGTGACACTCGCTTGACTCCGCTATTTCTGTTTCGCATCATTTATTTCGTTGCGTTCGTATTTTATATATTTTCTTTTAAATTTCAATTCTGCGCCCTTTAAGAGAGCTATGCTTATACTTTTGTTATTTTTTTGTTTTTTTTTTTGTTTTTTGTTTCTCTTATTTCTTTTCTACTTGTTTCAGTCATTAGACTGCGGCCGTGCTGGGCACAGCCTTGAAGAATTCTTAATCGAATGAATTGACCCTAGTGCTAATTTTTTTTTTATAAGCCTGGTACATATACTATCGGTCGCTTTGCCAAACCGCTAAGTTATGGAGACGTAAACACACCAACCACACACACACACACACACACACACACACACACATATGTATATATATATATATATATATATATATATATATATATATATATGTGTATATATATATATATATATATATATATATATATATATATATATATATATATATACGACGGGCTTCTTTAAATTTCGCTCTACCACTCACAAGGCTTTGATCAGTCCAAGATTAAACAAGCTGTGTGTGTGTATAGACAGAGAGATACATACATATATACGTACGTACGTACAAAATACATGCATACATACACACACATGCACACACACACACACGCATACACACACACACACACACACTCACACACACACATATATATATATATGCATACATACATGCATACGTGAATAGATACTGTACCCATATGTACGTGTTATATATATATGTATTAATGTTTGTTTTTATATTAGGTTACAATAAAAACAATTTTACATTACGCTGAAGGATTACTCAACACTTTTCGTAAAGTACAAATTCATTCTAATATGAAGGTAGTTTTGACAGTGACTTCGAAGTTTTGGCCAACTAACCCATCATCAGACTATGGTACATGTGAGTTCTTCTTGGCTTTATACAGTCTTTTTTAAGTTAAAATTTCTTCTCGAGTCGGTAGATTTATATTTGTCAACTCATCCTTGCAGTGAAGAGATCTTATAAGACCGAAACATGTTCGAAGTTATCACTGTATTGTGAAGATTAGATTCACTCCTCACTGCATTGCACACATTCTAGTTTTATTTAATTTTAATTTGAATCACGGAATAGCCTCCCTTGGCTCTCTGGACTGGAGTTGATCCTGTCAGCTTATCATAAGTGTAAATTCAATTGTTTGAACATTTTAAGCTTTATAACTGACTTCACTATTTGAATTCCAGGCAGAGCATTCGCTCGGTATTTTTTTCCTTAACTTCCAACTTTGCTCCATGTATCTTATTCGGGTTTCTTATTCTTTTCTAGAGTAACTGTTTGGCTCCTATTTCTGTTCCATATACTATCTATCTATCTATCTATCTATCTATCTATCTATCTATCTATCTATCTATCTATCTATCCATCTTACTCCCTCTCACACCTGTCAATATTTTGTTTCACTTAGTAAAATGCTAAAATGATTTATTTTAGTAAAAAAAAGCATGCATCTCCGGAAATAGAGAGAAGAATATATGGGGACGAAATACAGCATAAAAGTCCAACACTAGTGACAGGGAGCGATTGTATTGCTTCTCTGGAAATATACCCAGCTTATTTACATCGCTTGGGTTAACGCGCTTATTCCTATCACTCTTTATTATTTCATTAAAAAACAACAACACTTTCTCTAGAGCAGATTAAATGGTTGACACGCGAGGATTCAGATTTCATATGATATATACAGTGTTGCCGAATTGGAAGGAACGCTATAAAATCTTTATTTCTTAAGTGGGTATACTGCAAAACCGTATACACATACGTTCATAAATACAAGGGCGATACACATATCTCAAAAATGTTTTTTTAATCTCAGCTCAATCTCTGGTCACACATACAAACCCATATACATATATACATGCATACATTCACACACATATATTATATTGTGTGTGTATGTGTGTGTGTGCGTGTGTTTGTATATATATATACGCATGCATGTATGTATGACTTCGTGCCACGTTGGGATAGTGTCTTCTACTATAGCCTTGGGCCGCCCAAAGCCTTGTGAGTGGATTTGGTAGACGGAAACTGAAAGAAGCCCGTCATATATATATATATATATATATATATATATATATATATATATATATATATATATATATATATATATATATACATGTATGTATATATATGTATGTATATATATATATATATATATATATATATATATATATATATATATATATATATATATATATATATATATATATATATATATATATATATATATATATATATATGTAAATATATAAAAAGCAAAAGATAAAGAGAGCAAAGGTAAGGTTGGAGAAGTATTTTATGGATAGAGTCTTACAGCTGTTTCTGGGAAGATCCAGTACTTCCCTTCATCGGAAGGGAATATACAATACCCTCCTCAACCTTATATATATATATATATATATATATATATATATATATATATATATATATATATATATATATATATATATATATATATATATATATATATATATATATATATATATATATATATATATATATATATATATATGTATATATATATATATATGTATGTTTGTATGTATGTATGTATGTATATGTTTGTGTGTCTGTGTTTGTTCCCCACCATCGCTTGACAACCGATGTTGGTGTGTTTGCGTGCCCGTAACTTAACGGTTCGTAAAAAGAGACCGACAGGATAAGCCCTGAGGTCGATTCGTTCGATTAAAGGAGGTGTTCCAGCATGGCCGCAGTCAAATGACTGAAACCAGTAAAAGAAGGAAAGAATAAAAGAATATATATTGCTTAGTGGTTAGGGCGTTCCACACACGATTGAGAGATCGTAGTTTTGATTTCCAGACCGGGCATTGCATTGTGTTCTTGAGCAAAGCACTTCATTTCACGTTGCTCTGCGATCATTTCGTCATCTGACATGTGGTACATGGTGTACCTGTACAGGTAATGTCGATTTGATGAAGGGGTGAGCTTATGTGTACACAAACATTTGATCACTATATACAGATCATCTGTGTGGTCTAACAACACACACACACACGCACACACACACACACACACACACACACACACACACACACACACACACACACACACACACACACATATATATATATATATATATATATATATATATATATATATATATATGCATATGCATATATGGGTACAGGACGTCACAAACCCTAAAAAACATGAAATACGAAATCAAGAGTCGAATACATAAACAACGAAAGAAACAAATGGAAAACAGGACAAGTAACATAAAGAACGACTCTTTATCATTTGTCTGCTGTCCATCTACTCCTCATTTCGAGCATATATGTATGTATGCATGTATGTGTGCATGTATATTAGTAGATAACACTCAACAAACTTTTTGTTGTATTGATATCAACACTTTGTATTTCCTAATTTGAATGCATAGGTTTCAGATCTGAAGCTGGTTATTTTCTAAATGCTCTGATTTTTTTGCAATCAAGATATTTCAAAATCTCAAAATTTCGTCTTCATCACATTGACGTCATAGTCTATCAGGAGAAATATCTGTTTATATTAGCTGAGTAATAAAAAAAGATAAATTTATTCAAGAATACAATTTGAAATATTTTCCCTTATAAGCAAAGGTTATAGTTTATATAAAACTGATTGATAAATCAGAAATTAATAACTACGAGGATGTAAATCTCAATTGCAGTCTATTCAGGCAGGAATTTACGGCTGAAGCTTGTGCGTTTATGGACTGTCTCAGGGCAATCTCACATAATGCTCAGGCAGTAGTCTGCTATCATATGTTTCTCCCATCTCCTTTGATAACACTCTTTCGTGGTCTAGAGATCCTGATGGAACCGCTCACCTTGTTCGTCATTTACTGCTCCGAAGTTCTCAGGGAATCTATCAAGATGACTGTACATGAACATTTCACGTACAGTTTGACACTCATTTTACATCCAAGATTACGAAAAGCTGACAACATATTAACTACGAGAGTTTCACAGTTGTCAGCCTTTTTATTATCGAGAAAGTTTTGTATTGCCACCACGAATGAAAGCCATCCTTGTCATTCGGCAAATTCTTGATCACGTACAAGAGTACGAATCTGCAGTCCATCTCGAAGGACAAAGCAGGGAGAGCAAAGACTATATGTTGGAAGCATTTTTAATATCTCTGTTGAGAGTAATTAATTTGACCGCAAACGGCTAGAATGTAACACTTAAATTTGCATGAAAACTAGAGCATGTAGACCATAACCTTTTTCAGATTTGAATTTAGCAGGTTAAAAACTGTAAGAATCAGTAAAAAAAATCTTATGCGACTGAGATTTCGAAAAACAAATTGTTGTCATGTGTAATTAACCAAATAATTGGGTCACTAAATTAAAAAAAAAAGATAAATAGTTGAATATATTTAGTTGCATAATTTAATATATGGCTAAGGATTAAAAATTGATTAATAAATATGTGGTAAGGCATGTTTCAAGATAAGAAGCTGTAGGGATATTTTAGAAAGATGTACTAAAACAAGTAGAGATGATCAGAAAAGTAATGGAATAAGGGTTTGTGGAGATTATCTGATGCTATATGACACAAAAAGCTACATGTCATAGAATTAAGGATAAGGATTTTGGATTTGTAACTGAAGATCAAACTATCGATGGTAAAGTTTCCTGTTTTTATAATATAATGCATTATTTAAGCATATGCGGAGAACAAGATGACTACTCCGCAAACTTTTTGACTACAGAATTATACTCAAAACAGTCTTCTTGAGACAGAGCAATCTTAGAAGACACCTAACCAAAAACCGCGCTCAATGTGTTCTAACTTGTAACTACATAGTTACGAATTAAACTTCTTAAGCACTCGAACAAGATTGTATATGATCCTGTTTCGAACTTGTATGTTTGTATACGGTTCTTTTCTCTCTCTCTCTATTTTTTTTTTTTTTCGAATATGTGTGCTCATTTAATAGGGGAAGAACAGCGAATCTACTTAAAAATGCTTACGAGCACGTGAACATGTGAACTTACATGAAGCCGTCCCACAATATGCAGCGTAAATAAACAATTCATATACTATCAAAGCAGGCGGCATTGTAAAGCAAATCTTTTTACACCGGCAACATAATTATATGCAATGAACGAAACCAAAATATAAAATATTGGTTCTGGTTTCCGATATGACTACTGCTTTTTGTTACTTGTGTATGTGTGTGTTTCGCGTGCACGCACACACACACACGTGTATTTACATATATATATGTGTGTGTGTGTGTGCGTGTGCGTGCGTGTGTGTGTGTACGAACATGTATATAAGAAACAAATACACATACACGCATACATATTTGTAAATATATATATATATATATACATACACACACACACACATAATAATAATAATAACAACAACAACAACAACAATAATAATAATAATAATAATAATAATAATAATAATAATAATAATAATAATAATAATAATAACAATAATAAATAATCTGGACAAATATGTGTAAGTTGATTAGTGCGTGTAAATGTTGGGTAGAGCACCGAAAAAGTTTAGGCTACCTGTTGTCATTCGGAGTCGTGGTATACTTTCGTTGATTCAACCTTCTGAAACAAATAAAATAACGTAGCAGTCAAGCCTAAGGATCAATCAGATTCACTAATATCTAAGTTGCACCAGATTTCTTCAAGCAAAAGTCTATGGCTGATCATCGGAAAGGAATTTTCTGAATACTGTCTTTGTTTTAAGAGCGGATGAGCGTATATACCCAACTCCAATAATATTTCTGAGAGGAACAGTGACCGCCAGAAACTATAAGTATTGAAAGAAACTGTGTCCTGCGTAAGTCGTCAGCAGAAGATTTTGGAAATGAATGTTTTGGCTAAGGATGAGAAACAGAAAAGGTGGCTCATGAGTTGTTGCTAGCTTCTGCTTCGATTTTTGAGAACAGTCCAGCTGGTGATCACTGATTTCGGATGGACTTCTCGAAAAATTCCAGATTGCTGTGAAGTGTCAGCATGACATCGAAATGAGTAGGATAACGAATTGCGTACCAACTGTTTACTCTTTTACTCTTTTACTTGTTTCAGTCATTTGACTGCGGCCATGCTGGAGCACCGCCTTTAGTCGAGAAAATCGACCCCGGGACTTATTCTTTGTAAGCCTAGTACTTATTCTATCGGCCTCTTTTTGCCGAACCGCTAAGTTACGGGGGCGTAAACACACCAGCATCAGTTGTCAAGCATTGGTGGGGGGACAAACACACACACACACAAACACACACACACACAAACACACACACACACACACACACACACACACACACACACACATATATATATATATATATATATATATATATATATATATATATATATATATATATATATATACGACGAGCTTCTTTCAGTTTCCGTCTACCAAATCCACTCACAAGGCTTTGGTCGGCCCGAGGCTATAGTAGAAGACTCTATCCCAAGATGCCACGCAGTGGGACTGAACCCGGAACCATGTGGTTGGTAAGCAAGCGATTTACCACACAGCCACTCCTGTTTGGTATTCTATCGAAACATTTTCTACGGTTCCAGCCTGTTATGCAAAACGTATGCAAGAGAAAGTATAGTTGATTTATTCTGAAAATATATAGCGTCATCTGAATGCATGATTGACTACAAACTCCGCTAAAAGTATCCACGGCTCGAATGGATGCACTAAACTGGATACTGAGTCTACAAGCCACTTCAAGAAAAGCCATGGTGTTTTATATCAAAACACCACAACGAAAGAGATTGCCATACAATACCAATGGCATTAAACGAAGGATATAAATAAATGCTACGCATTTAAAGTTTGCTATGACGACTTAATTATGTTTACTGGTATTAATATGAGCAAAATGTTAGTTAATTAAATCTTTATTAGATGTCTTAATTATAATTTTCTTTCATAATTGGGAAGATTAAAAATTTATACTAGGCTGCTTCTTTCATTATCATTTGTTGTGTGTATGAGTGTATGTGCATGTGTGTATGTGCACGTGCGTGTGAGTATGTTAGTGTTTATAAGCGTATACGTAAAGAACGTATTGGGTCATCCCATAAATAATGCGGTTTCTTCAATTGCATGAACTAAAAGTCGGAGGGGAACGGGATAAACTACCTGCATCAGTTTGCTATTAAAGTAAGTAGTAATTTTACCTTGTCCTTATTCTTTGTGCAAGTTTTGAAGAGCGCAGTTCGATTTTAGCAGTTATTTTTCAACGCTATAATGGAAGTGACAAAGGGGCATATTCGGCATATTTTGATTTATGAGTTCAATAAAGGCAACGACGCAACGGAAAGTGCGAGAAATATTAATGGACTATATGGGGATCGGACAATAAGTGGTTCCAGAAATTCCGAGCTGGAAGCTATAGCCTAGAAAACAAGACTCGTCTTGGAAGATCTGTAGAGCTCGACGAGAATGTCCTGCAAATCCTGGTGGAACAAAATCCCATCGTAACTGTTAAAGAACTATCAGAGAAGCTTGGATTTGGTCATGCAATCATTCATCGACACCTGCGTGCCATCCGAAAAGTCAGCAAATTGGGTCAATGGGTTCATTACAAACTTTCCGAGTCTAATCGCGCGCAGGAAGTGAATGTGTGCTCTTGTTTGCAGTCACGTCTCACGAATGAATCCTTTTTGGACCGAATAGTAACTGGTGACGAGAAATTGGATCTCTATAAAAATGTCAAGCGCCGAAGTCAGTGGGTAGGGGAAGGAGAACCACCGGCACCTCAGGATAAAGAAGGTCTTCACCCACGTAAGGTGTTGTTATTTGTTTGGTGGGATATGAAAGGTTTAGCCCACTTTGAACTTTTGAACCCAAACCAAACGATAACAAAGGAAATCTAATGGTAGAAGCTTGGGCGGCTTAAGTCAGCGCTAGAAGAAAAACGACCATCTTTGGTTTCAAGACGAAAGGTGTTCTTCCATCAGGATAATACTCGGCCACATACATCGAGGATGACATTCCAAAGGATGGAGCAGTTTGAATAGAAAACAATGCCACACCCACCATATTAACCGGACATTGCCCTATCTGATTATCATTTATTCCGTAGTCTTCAAAATCATATCGATGGAAAAAAATCTGAATTCTGTAGACGAGGTCAGAACAGAACCGGAGGAGTATTTTTCGTCAAGGACAAGTGAATTTCCGAAGTGTGGAGACCATGCAATTCTACCAGATAGATGGAAGAGTATTGTAGAAAATGGAGGAAAGTATACTTTAGGTTAAAAAAGAACTTTGTCTATCTTAATTTTGAAAAATAGAAGTATAAAAAATGCATTATTTATGGGATGACCCAATATATAGAAATTGTGGATATGTGTATATATGTATATATATGTACACAGACATATAGATATATCCATATATATATATATACGTATATCTGTATATTTGTGTGCATGTGTGTGTATATGAATATGTATATGTATGTGTGTATATATATGTATATGTATGTGTGTATATATACATATATATCCCGCTGTCCCCTACCCATCTCTCCTCCTTTCACGTGACCGGTGTCCAGCCAACAATGATCTTTCTTTCTTGGCCTGACTACCGACCGCCAACAACTCTTGCGTCCATCTCCCTTGTTCCTGCCTTTAGGCTTTCACTTCATACACGCCAGCTCAATTTGATTCAATAATATTTCCTCTGACAAGTTTTCACTGAAGGACTCTGTCCGAAACGCTGGATTTTCCATTCCCTACGACATGTTCACCGTACTATTTTTGTCGATTTTACTAAATAATTCAATTTGTTTTGGGGTCGACACTCGCACTCAACTGAATGTTCATGTGGAATACACACTTATACATAAAGAGTAATGAAGCACGCGCATTTATTTAATTAAGAGACATGTACATCTATTACTTGAGAGAAAGTATATTCACTTATTCACTTAAATATGTGTGTGCGCGCGCGTGTGCGTGTGTACATATATCTAAGTGCATAAGTGAATATACTTGCCCCCAAATGTGTATTGCATATCGACATTCATTTGTGTGCGAGTGTTCACTCCAAAGCAACGGAGAGTCTTTTGGATATACCACACAACTTTATCTGTCGTTTGTATTAGAAGGATGCAAGTCAGTTTGCTTTGTTCTTTCTTGGAGAACCCCAGTATTTCTAGATTTTTATGCAAATCTATAGTAACCTAACCAAGTGCACTATGAAAATATATACAAATGAAAATCTATAATCCCAATGTGAGGATTTTGTGTTCGTCATAAGTTCTACATAGATGCTGTAATTTCCCAATGTTTTGGAAGCAATATTCATATCTTCTTGGGAAGCTGCTCGCGATAACATTGCATGATTTGTTTCCCGTCCTATATAAGAATACCATGCATATTCCGTTTAAATGTAATCGCTGTTTTTACAGGAATACTCGATCAGTTTTCATTAATTTTCAAATGTGTGATACATTCTGGTGTGCCTCTGGTATGAACACCAGGGGAATCCTTCTGGTGAGTACCCTTGCAAATGCTTTTAGCGACAATATTGTGTGTAGTGGAAAGCTAATACCTTACAGACTATTTTGGATAGCAATTAATGATATGATTGACTCATTCCACCTGAGAATGGCAGAATTGACATTTTCTATCACAACTTGGAGGTTTATTGGACAACAATCTTTCCTTGATTTATTACCTAATATGAACACTTATTGTAAGCAAAATCCATTCCAACGTTCTACAAGATTATTGCAACCATTTCTATCTCTTGGTGTTGTGAATTTTACTTGAATGCAGCAAGATCGTCGGCAAGAAAGAGATATGGATATTAATGTTTCTCTTGACAACAGTTTCTGGTGTGTAGTTTTTCATTTCCTCAACAGGGTTGACAAGTTCTCTGTCAGGATGAAAAGCATCACAGACAAGCTGTCACCATGAAATGTTTTTGTCTATAGATGAATATTCTGATATGCATGGGATATTCTTTACCATTTTGGGGATCTTTAACGCTAGCTGAAGTTTCTATACATCTGAGCCTAAGATGAGACACCCCACCTCGGCTTGTCTCTAGATTATGTTAGTAGGATAGAGTGAGTGAGTGAGTGGGTGAGTGAGTGAGTGAGTGAGTGAGTGAGTGAGTGAGTGAGTGAGTTAGTGAGTGAGTGAGTGAGAGAGTGAGAGAGAGGAAGTGAAAGAGAGAGTGGAGGATGTTGGTGACAAGTTGTAAGTGTCACAGGCCTTAAATGCTACACAGGAATTGAAGTTCTACAGCCACTGGTTAATAGCAACCACGCATATGTGAATGTAGGTATGTATGCACCAATTTGAGTAAACAGTTGGGTGTGTGGATATATATATCTATACCTCTCTCTTTATATATATATATATTGGTCACTTCAGCCATGTGACGACACAAGTGCTTTTCTCAGACTATTCTTTTCCTTCTCACCACACCTTTCTTCTTTCCTCTTTCTGACGAAGAGCCATGCCCGAAGCGCCACAGCCCCCACCTTTTCCATCTTAAGCTTTTGACTTTTGTTGTTTTTGTTTTATTTTTGCCTTAATTTTTGATTTGCCATACACACACACATACACACACACAGTGGCTGATTGATTGATCGATTGATAGATTGATTGATTGATTGATTGATTGATTGATTGATTGATAGATCCATCCATCCATCCATGGATCGATTGATCGAAGCAGGCACAAATTCAAGATTTTCAAATTTGCAGTGTTAACCACAAGAAAAGCAAGATGTAGCAGACCTAGGTAAATCCAAATATAAACATTGCATAGTATATTCACCCTTATTTATTAGGCCATGAGTCGCACAATTTTGATGGAAAATATTAAAATTTGTTTCTTTGTTTAGTTACAGCATTTTATTAGTGTAGAAAGAATATTCTTAAATACACACACACACACACACACACACACACACACACACACACACACACACACAAGCAAATCTTTTTAAATTCATTTGAAATGCATTCATTTACAATATCACCAACGCAATTTAGAGGATGAACATCCTTTCTTCCCTAGTTCTGCACATAAGAACGGAAATGAATTAAATGAGCCGTTTTTCAAATACATTTTGAAATTCCTTGTCGACTCATATTCGTCATACCCAGCCTTGGAAAACAATAACTAAGTTAATGTAAATCCTATTTAATATATACATTGTTTCTCATGCAGCTATTTTTTTCTTACGCCGAATGACATGCAATATCGTTCATATACTTCATGATGGTTACTCATCGCTAATGAAATTCAAATAATACTGAGCCGCGCCAAGAGTTATTGCTTTTTATTTCTATATAGTTCTTTTTTCTTTTTTCTTTTTTCTTTTAATGTCCAGTGCATTAAATATGTTCACACTAACATAACAAATTATTGTCTAGCTTGTTAAATCACTCTCTGTATACTCTTGTCACACATAGAGCTTATTAATCCCCCTTCGCAAAATACATACTGGATTTTGGATAAATAAATTATACGAATTTTCTTGCAGTATTATTTCACTAAAGAAAGGCGACAGATTTACAGAACAGGTAGTATTTATTGAAGTTTCTTAGTAATTTCAGTTCAAATCCTGTTCAAGACAGTATTATATTTATTTTTCCAGAAGGAATAAACATTTGGATTCATATCACCCACGGCATTTTTCTTCACTTATTCCTGGCATTCTGCCTATATTGCAAATACATGATTTCATTTGAATAGCCCCAAAGAAGCCATAAGATGACGTGCGAATACTCAACTCTCAGTGCAATGCTACTTAAAGCAGAAACAGCAGTAAGCTGATGGAAGTGATTACGTAAAACTTGTTCTTTTGTTATTTATTAATTGGTATTATGCTCTGTACTCACCTGACGCATTACTCTTAAGCAGAAGTATATTAAGTTTTAACAACAGTTTATCAGTATTGCAATACTTATGTGTATGTTTTAATGTATATACATGTATATACCTGTATATATACATATATATATATATATATATATATATATATATATATATATATATATATATATATATATATATATATATATATATATATATATATATATATACATACATATATGTATATATATGTATATGTTTATATATGTGTATGTACATATATATACATACATAGGTGTGTGTGTATTAGCTTCATACTCGAAACTGACGAGAGAGTCCATCATATGTATATATATATATATATATGTGTGTGTGTGTGTGTGTGTGTGTGTGTGTATACATATATACATACATATATATATGTATATATGTATATATATATATATATATATATATATATATATATATATATATATATATATACATATATATATATACATAATATACTTTTGCAACTTCCTGACTGCAAACAGATATATATAATCAGTCAGTTTATATGTGTGTATGTGTGTGTGCCTGTACGTGCGCATAGATATGTATATCTACTTACATCTATATCTATAAGTAAGGAGATATATTGATATATATTGTTGCCAGGAGCGGCATTTTACTGGAAGTTATATTTAAATGTAATTATAGATATGTTTATATTTTCCGCTCATATGCACTTGCATGTTGTAAACATTTCAATAATTTTCACATATATCATTAACACCAAAATACTTATAGGTATCTACACGAAATATAAATAGTAGATAGGATTGTAAAGATGCAATGATTGTGTGAATGCATTCAATTGTAACATTTTAATGGCATGAATATGTCACTCTCTACCTGTGTTGTTTTACCGCGTGTTAAAGACCAAAATAATTCTTGTATGCATGTAATCGTAGTGGGACCTATGGTTATGCGTGTGGGTGGGATTGAGATACTCTGGAATATTCAATCTGTGTATATTTGTATATATATATGAGTATATATAAGTATATATATATATATGGGAGACCGAAAAGTTCCTGGATTTAAGGGTGGCGCGGAAGACCTAGTTGGAGGTCTAAACCTCCGAGGTCTTTTACAGAGCTTAGAAAAACTGAAGAACCGATGCAATAAGAGTGTGAATCTAGGAGGGTAATATGGTGAATAAAATCATAATTAACTGGTCCTACTGTAATTTCTTTTACCCAGAGACAGGAACTTTTCAGCCCCACCCTGTATATATGCACGCACATCGAAAAAATAAGTACTAGATAAGCAACGAGTTCGATGTAATCAACTAGCTGACTATCCCAAATTTCAATTTCTGTGCCTATATCATTAAGGTGGGTGAACTGGTAGCGTCGTTCATTAATCGGGCAAAACGCTTAGCGTCATTCCTTCTGGGGGCTTACGTTCTGAGTTCAAATCCCAGCATGGTCAAATTTACCTTTCATAATTAACCGGTTTATAAAGTTAATTATCACTCAACCGCTGGGGTTGATGTTAATTCACTAACTTCCCCATCCGCCTAAAATTGGTGGCCTTATACAAAAATTTGAAGCTATTATCATTATTATATTTTTGTGGGCTTTCTGATATATATATATATATATATATACCTACTCATAGATAAATATGATTGTATGTGGACGGATGTGTGTGTACCAAAAACAAGTGATATACACTCACACATATGTGTGTGTGTGCGTTGAGTCAAACAAATCGACCCCAAGACGTATTCTTTGTAAACCTAGTAATTATTTTATACATACATACATACATACATACATACATACACGCATGCGTACATACATATGTCCTATGTTGTACAATATCGATCTATAACTTTACGGGTGCATATCAGATAGAACCAGCGACCTTTCAGGAATTCTCAGGTAAAAAGCTTCCTTGCGCCTAAATTCATTCAAAACTCCTTTGTCGACTGAATCAAGGAGTATGGTATTTGCTCAAATATCTCAGGAAGTGGGATCGAACCAAGGAGCGCATAGATGCGGAATGGATCATATCAACTCCTTGGATATGTACGGGTCAGTTCATATTTAAACAAACTCAACGTATTTAAACACACATACCTCTAGTATGAATTTATGTATGTTTCTATCATTCAATTTATCCATACTTCTATCATTTTATGCATCTACCTACCTACCAACGTACCTACCTACCTACCTACCTGTACACACATACACACATATACATACACGATATATATATAAATATATATATACACACACACACACACACACACACACACATATATATATATATATATATATATATATATATATATATATATATATATATATATACATATATGAATATATGAATATATATATATATATATATATATATATATATATATATATATATATATATATATATATATATATATATATATATATATATATATATATATATGAATATATACATATATATTCATACATACAAATATACATACATACAATATTTACAAATATACATCTATCAAACATACATATATATATATGTATATCTATCTATCTATCTATCTATCTATCTATATATATATATATATATATATATATATATATATATATATATATATATATATATATATATATAAATACATACAAATGTATATATAAACGTAAAAATGTGTACATATAATATATACATATGTATATTTCAAAATATAATCAATATAAATATATATTTGTGTATATGTATATATCCATATATCAATGTTAGTATACATATATCAGAGAAAGCACATAAATGAGAAACAAGGTGGACAAAATAGTACTCGAATACCAGAGGTAGAGTAATATGCTTTATTAAAATGTAGCAAAAATATCACAAAAACTGTTACTCAGAGTTTCACGTTCCCGTTCGTCGGATTCTGGACAAAACTGTCCAACAAACGGGAACGTAAAACTCATCATCATCATCATCAGCTACCATGCGTTTTCCATGTTAGCATGGATTGAAAGGTTTGACAGGAGCTGGTAATCCAGGTGATGCACTAGACTCCAGTGCCCGTAAGAATATATTAATTCATTCATGAAATGCATTTCAGTGGGTGCGTGTGTGTGGCATATATATATATATATATATATATATATATATATATATATATATATATATATATGTATGTGTATATATATATATATATATATATATATATATATATATATATATATATATATATATATATATATATATGTATGTGTATATATATATATATATATATATATATATATATATATATATATATATATATATATATATATATATATATATATATATATATATATATATAGGGTTATTCAAAAAGAAAGAGCAGATTTTAAATTTTGTTTTAAAACAAATAAGATATACAAACACATTCTAGGAGTGGCTGTGTGGTAAGTAGCTTCCTTACGAACCGCATGGTTCCGGGTTCAGTCCCAGTGTGGCACCTTGGGCAAGTGTCTTCTACTATAGCCTCGGGCCGACCAAAGCCATGTGAGTGAGACGGAAACTGAAACAAACCCGTCGTATATATATATATTTATATATATATATGTGTGTGTGTGTGTGTGTGTATGTTTGTGTGCCTGTGCTTGTCCCACCAACATCGATTGACAACCGATACTGGTGTGTTTCAGTCCCCGTAACGTAGCGGTTTGGCAAAAGGAGACCGATAGAATAAGTACTATGCTTACAAAGAATAAGTCCTGGAGACGATTTGCTCGACTAAAGGCGGTGATCCAGCATGGCCACAGTCAATTGACTGAAACAAGTACAAGAGAGTAAAAGAGGATATATAAATATATTATTATTATTATTATCATTATTATTATTATTATTATTATTATTATTATTATTATTATTATTATTATTATTATTATTATTATTATATATATATATAATATTATTATATATATTATATACATATATATATATATATATATATGCGTGTGTGTATATCTATCTATCTATCTATCTATCTATCTATCTGTATATATATATATATATATATATATATATAAATTCCTATAAATATACTATGCATGTATGTGCGTGTGTTTGTTTATGTGCTGACGTGCGTGTGCGTATATATGTAAATGTATATGTGTGTGTGTGTGTGTGTGTGTGTGTGTGTGTGTGTGTGTGTGTGTGTGTGTGTGTGTGCGTGTGTGAGTGTATCGGGAAAGACATGCAGTCATATATATCAGAAAGATTTGTATGCACCGAATTTTACTATTGAAAGCTACTCAAATCCCTGATCAGACCACCACTGCATAGTGTCAAAATTTCCACCTCCATCATCTATTGTTAGGACGAGATATTGCAGTAGTTTAATTTTGAAGAACTCTAAGCTCTTCGGCCAAAAGCTTTGAGAGATCTGCTATTGATGTGGCTATTCATGGTTTTAAACTTTTGGATATCCTGCTATCTGTGATTCCAGAGGCACCTACATTATGGCAAGAAGTTTGGTGTGTACCATTAAAAACTTTCATTCATCAGAAACCAACTAAATAGGGACTTAACGTGAAAGTACAGCAATCCCAATGGTGGTGCTGTAGAATAGCTACGCATACATACACGTTCCTACAATAAATAATTATGCATCCTTTAGTATTTTGATATTAAGTGTATCTAAGTGCACACCACACACACAAACACACATACACACACACATATATATAATTATATACAAATATATGATTGTAAATATGTTTATATATGCGCCGTTTCCCGCCTCCCTTTTCCCCTCACCTACCATCCCACCACCCTACCCCTCCAACGCTCCATTCTCCGAGCTTTCCGGCGTCTCCAGTCCGACCCCTCCACCTCCCACATCTTTCCTAATCGACCCCTCCCCTCCTTCAAACGAGCCCATAACCTACGAGACCTCTTGGTCCACAGCTTCTTCCCCAACCCAACGTCCCAACCTGGCTCGTTCCCTTGCTCCCGCCCACGCTGCCGCACTTGCCCTTACCTCTCCAACACCACCCTCCTCACCAGCACCCATCACCGACCCTATCGCATCACCGACTCCTTCACCTGCACTTCCACTAACATTATCTATTGTATCTCCTGCTCTCTCTGCCATTCTCTGTACATCGGACAAACGGGGCGCCGCCTGGCCGACCGATTCGCGGAACACCTCCGAGACATCAACGTTG
>NC_142931.1:26785094-26795094 GCF_046866305.1 Octopus bimaculoides | reverse complement strand
CAAGTGTCTGGTTTAATTCCAGAAGTGTTTGTTTTGGGGCTAGAAAGGTGACGATGATAATAGAAAGAATGTCTTATATGCTCCAGAAATGGATCATGTAAACCATTATAAGAAACTATTATAAGCCATGTATAAAAAAAAAAACTTGTGGACGTATGGCGTAATATACTGTTTTAAATAATGTAATGTAACGTAATATATGTTGAATATTTTTAAAAAGTAAAGAAGACTGTGTTGCGCTACTGACCAGCGTAACACAGAGCTACTACAGGAGATCTGAAAGAAGCGTGGAAGACATAGTTATATTTAGTTTATATTCATCCCGCTCATTCAATAATGCTTGTGTGTATATGTGTGTGTGAGTGTGTCTGTGCGCGCGCGCGTGTATGTATGTATGTATGTATGTATGTATGTATGAATGGTTCCTAGTATATATATGTATATATCATTACTGAATCACATTCACATTTCCTCCTTTTTCAGTCAATCATTAATTCTTTCGAGAATGTTAACAGCATAACAGCTTAAAACTAATATTTATTTTTACATATGATAGATTCATATTTCTTAATGAGTACAAATTATCAAACATTGCACACTTCATCTTGTTTCGCTTTCAATAAATAATCAAAACAAAATAAATCTGAAAACTATATACACATATCTATGTACATGTATGTGTGTGTGTGTGTGTGTGTGTGTGTGTGTGTGTATGAAATATATATATATAGTATACACACACACACGTACATACATGTGTGTGTGTGTGTGTGTGTGTGTGTGTGTGTGATAAAATAAAATCACTGGTATCAACCTACCATATCACCAGACTAGCATCAATATAGTAAGTAATATATATCTTAGTGGTCTGAGGTTTTCAGGACAGGAAATGTAAATTGTCTTATAACGATTTTGGCAGACTTTTGGTATCAGAACGATAATTCCAACCCCGAAACTGGAAGAATCATTTATAATTTTGCCTCTGTACAGCAGACTTTGTAGATAGAAACTACGCTAATCTTGTTCGATAAATATTTGTTTAATCAAAAGAAAACTTTTCCATCTCAACGAGTTGTCTCTTGCTACAATCTATTCAGGTGGAACTTTTCTCTACTTCTTTTGACGCGTAAGAGAAAGCGGGGAAATAATTCAAGAGAATAGTCTTTCATAAGCATTATTCTTCTCTTTTTCACAAACTATTTTACTAGACACATCAGCCAAATTTCCTACAAAACAGACTCTGCCACCAAAATAAGAAAAGGATAAATTAAATAATATAGCTTTTGTTATGTCTCCAGCTACTGCTGTCTCGTATCTTCGGAGGATCTCTACGCGACTGCTACTCATCTGCTATTCAACAGCTATTCAACTCATTTCTTTATTTTGGAACTACGGCCACTACACAGAGGGGGGACATTACAAGGACAGACAATACAATACAAAACGTGGGGTACATAGAACGAATGATGAATGAATTGTCAGTCCACCTCTATTTATATGTCTTGGTCGAGCCTACTACTTCGCTTGGGGGCGTCGACACAGCAGCTTTATATAACTCTAAAAAGATGGAATGGCCACATTTGGAATATGTTTGACCATAGGTCTTCACGAGCTGGTCTACTTCTAAATAACATCATTTGTTTTAAAACTATTGCACCTGACAATAAACTAATTACAGTGAAGTTCCATAAAGCCGCTGATGAACACTGTCATTAGTTTTATTCCAATTGAGAACAATAGTGATCATCACCTAAGTCTTTTTATCAGCCATTATCTACTTATGTAGATGTAGTCCTCCTGTTAGTGAAAATATCGTTCAATATGTATAAGATGCATAAGAATAACCAATGTGAGAAAGGTGGGAAAATAAAAACATGTAACTCTCATCTTGCAACCAAATATTCTTTTCTACTCTAGACACAAGGCCCGAAATTTGAGGCCAGTCGATTAGATCGACCCAGTACGCAACTGGTATTTTAATTCATCGATATCGAGAGGATAAAAAGCAAAGTCGACCTCGGCGGATTTGGAACTCAGAACGTAGACAGACGAAATACCGCTAAGCATTTCGCCCGGCGTGCTAACATTTCTTATTTCTTTATTGCCCAGAAGGGGCTAAACATAGACGGGGAAAACAAGGACAGACAAAGGGATTAGGTCGATTACATCGACCCCAGTGCGTAACTGGGACTTAATTTATCGACCCTGAAAGGATGAAAGGCAAAGTGGACCTCGGCGGAATTTGAACTCAGAACGTAAGTAAAGACGGACGAAATACCGTTAAGCATTTCGCCCGGCCTGCTAACGTTTCTACCAGCTCACCGCCTTCTTGCACCCAGATATTGAAATAAAACAGTGCTCGAAATGAGGTTCAACCGGAACGCTACTGAGCGTGAATATAAAACAGGTATTTCTACATTTTACGACATTAAGAAACAAAAGGACATGTTAATAGTCTATAGCTGATACAAAGAGTGTATATATATATATATATATATATATATATATATATAATTAAAATTGTCAGTACTTGATTCAATGCAATGAAAGTAGTTTAGCGTAAAGTGATCCGAGTATATACTAATTTAAGGAACACTGTTCAGTGAAAACGCTGAGGAATTACCTGAAGATACTGATTTAAGGGAACTCGCGTTTTTACAATTGTGAGGTATAGAAACTTTACTATACAACATGGCATTCGTTAATTTTATTTGTCAGGCGAAAAGAAGTCGGCAAGTATTGATGCCACGGGAAAATCCATTTACCGATTTGGTGACAGTGGAAACATGATTTTTTTCTTTTTTTAAAGACAAAGTTTCAATATACCAGCATATTTTGATAATCTGGCACTACTCTTGTTGAAATGGCATCTGATTTGCGACACCTAATTACCATTTCAGTCAATTATGATCATTTCTTTACAAACATTGAACTTATCGAAAGAAATTAATATTTATTGTATGACAGTGCGGTAGAAATGGTTGTGGAAGCTGACAAATGGATTTGAGAGTTTATTTTGACTTAGATATGGTACTCATCTGAATTCAAATTCTACCAAACTGAATTTACTTTTCAAGCTTCCTTCAGCGAATAAGTTAAGTAACAATATTCCACATCTCCTCTGTTTAAAATTATACTCAGCTAAATGCAGCCAAAGGAAAATTTTAATTTTCCTCTTTAACAATGTGTGTTCGCATTTACGTAAAATGTGAAGACATGGCCTAATAGTTGAAACAGAAGTTTCATTTGCAATTATAAGATTCCGCGTTCGATCCCGACTCTATGTCACATTGGGTGTCTTGTAACATAGCCTCGAGTTGGACCAAGTGTGACGAGTGAAACTGATTGCACAGAAACTTTATAGAACGATTGTTATGGTAATTCACAGAGTCAACTTGTAATATGCTGTTATAGAGGTACTTGCTGAATCAGGTTAACGATTACATTCAAGTTACAAATATCCATGGAGTATTCAACCCCCATACATTATGATACAAAGGGCAGACAACTGAAGTAATTGAATGCCCGGAAAAAACATTATCAAAACTGACAGACGATCTATTATTGCCTATGTAAAAAATATTTGCGTGTGCATGAACAAGCGAGCGATTGAGCGAGTGAGTGAATGGGGAGGGATTAGGATAAAGATCATTCCCGGGTCATATAGACTCGTAAGACCAGTTTTCCGGTTTCCGTGACGCATATATTAACCTCCTGGATGGGACGCCAATCTGTCGCAGGATTACTCATTTTTGCCAACTGAATGAACTGGAGCGACGTGAAATAGCGTTTTGCTCAACAATGCCAAGATTCGTCCAATCCGTGAATTGAAACTAAAATCTTAAAATTATGAGTCTAAAACCCCTAATCACCAAGCCATGCGCCTCAACAATGAGTGAGTGAGAGAGTGAAAGATTATGTATGTATGTATGTATGTATGTGTGGAGGCGCAATGGTCCAGTGGTTAGGGCAGCAGACTCGCGGTCATAGGATCGCGGTTTCGATTCCCAGACCGGGCGTTGTGAGTGTTTATTGAGCGAAAACACCTAAAGCCCCACGAAGCTCCGGCAGGGGATGGTGGCGAACCCTGCTGTACTCTTCCACCACAACTTTCTCTCACTCTTTCTTCCTGTTTCTGTTGTGCCTGTAATTCAAAGGGTCAGCCTTGTCACATTGTGTCACGCTGAATCTCCCCGAGAACTACGTTAAGGGTACACGTGTCTGTTGAGTGCTCAGCCACTTGCACGTTAATTTCACGAGCAAGCTGTTCCGTTGATCGGATCAACTGGAACCCTCGACGTCGTAAGCGACGGAGTGCCAACAAAACAAAACAAAACAATGTATGTATGCATGTAAGTATGCATGTACGTAATTGCTTCAAAGTAGTACGAACAAATTAAAGAGTACCCAATCAGTCTAATAGAATATTATTAAAACATAACTACAAATTTCCCTACTGTGAAGTGTTTATCATATGGCAACGTTTGTCAGTGCTAACAGAATTATTGTCCACGCTCAATACCACGCAAACGTAACTCTGTTTGTTTACTTTCGGTTAGGATTTATTTCTGTGGTACGTGTAGACGCATGATGATAATTTTTTGACACTTCGTAGTAATAGAATACAATTACACGAGTGAATATAATGATATATATGTGTCTTAACTGAATATCATGATTATTTCAAAATGTAAATGTTTACACACACACACACACACACATACATTAAGCAATATGAGCTAACTTATCGTGTAGGCTACCATTAGTTTCACGGTCTCAATTTCAGACTCTGATTATATTCACATGGTATCAGAAAATGAGAAATGTTTCGAAAAGATACTTTTTCAAACTTCCGCTTTTGTTAAGATTAATAACTCGGCCTTAGGATCTCTTGGTTATTTCCCCTTAATTGTGATATAAAAGTCACTGGCGAAAGCGTAGCAAATTGCTTGAAGTTGATGGGAAACCAAGACGTTTAATATGATTAATACTAAAGAAAAAGAAAATAATAGGAATAAAAGAAGAGGGATGTGGTTTTAGAAAGAAGAAGTAAATATAAAAATAAAGTAGGCAAATGACAGCAGGAAAGATTGAAAAAACGAAAAAAAAAAAAAAAAGAAGAAGAGCGAATTTGAGAAGTAATATCAAGTATGTGGGTCTAAGTATGTGTTGTATAAAGATAGCGTTTCCCAGCTGCGTAATAGGTGCTTTTCAAAGTATTTGCCTTTCAAAAGAGATCTTGTTTAAGAAGTCTTTGAGGATATTCCTCTTCTCTACTGCATATGGTCTCTTCTTTTATTTCTAGTTTGGTAGAATCTAAATCTTGCTTGAATTTTCCATTTTATGATATAATTTTGAGCCTTTTCATTTCTATTGACATTTTTAAAGGAGGACTATAATTATAATTTTTTAAAGTTTTCTTTTTCATATTTGTATAAATTTTGTGTTTCAACTCTGTAATATGTAATCTATTTTTACTTACTGATCTTGGAGGAAGAAGTAATGCTCATGACTCTTACAAGCGGTAAGAGATCAGCCAACTCTTTCGAACAGATGCCTTTCTCACTTACGTGGTATAAGTAATTCACATATCACCGAGACGGCTATGCTTTTATTATCGGAGAACAGGAGATAGCTGCTAAATACCCGATCAAGCAAAGAGATAAGGATGCCTCTAAACTTCCACGTTATGATAGAAAATTTCGATTGAGCCACACGCGTGTGGAATATATCATTAGCAGCTGTCTAAAAACGTCGTAGAAGAGAGAATGTGTCGATTGTGCCATATTAATGTGGAAGATAACACTTATATCGTCAGTAGTTGTCCATAAATATCCACAAATTACTACCTTTCCATAAAATATGATATTATCACTAAGACAGTCTACAAAGCTATACGCAAGAAGGATTGTTCTGACAGCCATACCAAAGACACTCTAGAGCCAGAGAGTATCCACCCCTTTGGAAATAAAGAATACAGGTGGAACATTCCAATGAAAAGGGAACCTGTTAAGCACAGTAGCTTGATACAGTTGTATGGGACAGGCAGCAAAAGTTGTGCACTGTTGTAGGGATCAGTTTCCCGGCGAACGTGGATGTCTCTTCAAAAATTGGGGAAATGGGAAAGATCTATAGAGACTGATGAAAAAACTTACAGCTCATATATCCAAGCTATAGATTTATATTTGATATTGTGATAGTTGCACTGAATTACGTTACAACAGATGTACAAAGAAACGTAGAAATGTTTGGGTTTCTCCAAAATGGAACAGGTTAGTCAGAATCATTCCCTCCACCTACAGCCGATCAGAGGAAATGCGTTATTTGTAAAAACATTTCAGGTATTCGGCACCTGAGGTGTCTGGGAGAAAATACGCAAACAATAGCTCATACATGTGGAATACCTATGAACATACGTACATAAACAGTAAAGAAACACACTTGTGTTCTATAGTAAACTTCACATCTACGAGTGCAAGATAATTCACAACACACACGCGCACATACACACACACACACACATATACACACATGCGCGTATACCAGGTAACCTCGGGCCTCAGAGCTATCTTAAACAAAAGAGCCTTGCCACTTCATTAGTGACCGGTTGAATTCTGTAAAGGAAAAACCATAAAATAAACCTCGAAGAAACACACACACACACACACACACACACACACACACACACACACACACACACACACACACATACATACATACATACATACATGCATACATACATACATACATACTTGAGTAACTAGGTTTCTCAAAGCCAGAAAGGAGAAAGCTGATTCGGAGACTACAGATCCAATTCATCACTGGAGCTGTAAAAATCTGTAAAGCTTTCCAGAAGTTTATCATTTAAGTATATATGAGCATGTCTAGATATGCAACTATATGCATGAGAAACCATACATACAAAAATACCCTGTTGACTTTGTTGATGTTAGAAACCGGTTCCTTCTCTATTGGCAAGAAATCTTGAAATGAAACTGAATAATGACATACATACATACATACATACATACATACATACATGCATGCATACATACATACATACATACATACATACATACATACAAACATACATACATACATATATACATACATACACTATCTTTCGGTTTATCAAAACAGGTTGTTTAGCTAATCCTTTGTTTCAGAACATAATGTGCTAGAATAAATGACGAAAGGCGTTTTGTCCGACACCCTAAAGTTCTACCAGTTTATCCACCACCAGAACAATAATTGTTTGTAATTTGGACACAAGGGCAGCAATTTTGGGGGAGTGGGTTAGTTGATACCATCGGCCCAGTAACATGACTAGTGTTTTATTTTATCGATTCCGGAAGGACAATGGGCAAGGCTCACCTCGGCGAGACTTAAATTCAATATGTAAAAAGCCGAAACAAATATCGAGAAGCAATTTGTCCGATTCCCTTACAAATATACCAATCCATTGCCCAACAAGAAAATTGTATTTGTTTCCTAACATATGCGCAATGCCAGAAATTCGTGGAAAGGAGTTAGTTGACTAAATCAACCTTAATTTTTGGTCTTACATGTTCCTTCTTTTACCAACACAGTAGCGCATGACTTGAAGGAGATTTAGCTGCTATTTCCAGCATGGTGAGCGCCTGCATAAAGGCTTCTATGTTGATTTTGTTTTGTTTTTATTGGTGCCGGTGATGCTGATGGTGTTGATGTCGTTGACCTTACTGTTGCTATTTAAGTAGTAACTTTCATTCTTTTTAAGAAGCTGACTTAAAACGATGAAGAAAATGTGAATTGATAAATAAATAGATAAATAAATAAATAAATAAATAACAGAAAATTAAATAAGAAACCCAAGTGAGTCAATAGCCAATGTTTCTTATTAATATGTAAGCTATTCAAGGGATGATCTTTCAATTCTCTAAAGAGCTCTCATAGAGTTGCTATATTAGTTTGTATAGTATATTACACAAAGCTCTTATAATCGACAGCCGTCTCATACTGTTTTGACGCGCCGAAGTGTCGAACTTCCAGACAGGTTATTCTTACATTTCCCCCAACGAACAGAAATAGATTTATCCATACCAGTTCAAGCGACCATTACATGATCTGTCGGCCAAGTATCGAATATCAAAGTAGAAAAGAAAAAGAAAGAAACATCTTCAAATATGAAGTGAAACGCTGGCAGTAGATTCTCTGCCAAATGAATGTGTGGCAAACTTTTTCCCGTTTTGAAACGCTTCAGTTATTTCGCTAATATATTTAGGAAAAGCATGAACGTCACAATATCCAGTTTCCTTTCTATTACTCAATGATTCGTACCTAATTAAGAAATTGTTGTTTGGCCTGCGAGCCTTAAATACAAGCCAGGCGTGTTCGCTACTGTCTTGGCAGCCGTCTACTACAACTGGCAGCAGACAGAGCATTTCCAGTTGTGTGATCCCAGGAGCGGTGGGGACTACCGAGGAAGGTTGCGAACAAGGAAAACTTAGTAGACTTCAGCTTCACGACTCCGCCAGACGCAGTTTTGCACATTGACGCCGGGAAACAAAGGACATGTGAACAAGATAGAGATATTTGCACTTCAAAAATACACAGGTGGAAAAAAAATTTTTCGTAGGCATATACATCCCGCATCATGATACACACAAACAATGTTACCAAAATTCTTACGTGGAAAACAAATAGTTCTATATTCATCACCTTGCCTGCAACAAGGTATTTTTAAATACGAGTCAACTAGTGGAGAAACCAACTGCCTGGCACTTGTATGTGACCGAAACAAATGCTTCTTTACCCGGGATTCTTACCCAGTAGTGGAACTAAAGAGGAATAAATTACCTATGCTTTATAAACAAAAGTGGGGGTTTTCAGTCGCTCTCAAAGGGACTTGTAAGGAAGGTTCCGATAGAATATCAACTGCAACAAAATATATGAAACTGTTTACCTGTTTTTCTAGACTGAGGAAGAGACAAAACGATATATTGAGTTGGAGAGCCACATACCTACTCATAGGCTTATATCACATTACATGGGCCAGGAAAATATACGGGTTACAGTCAAAGGTGTAGTCAGTGATATTGATTCCTGGCCCGTTGCAATCTTTGTAGCACATTTTCTTATTCTTATTCCTATTCTTCTTCTTATTATTATTATCATTAATCGTTATCACGCCAAGCAAAATGTTTAGCAGCATTTCGTCCACCCTTACGTTCTGAGTTCAAATTCCACTGAGGTCATCTTTGCCTTTCATCCTTTTCAGGGTGGATAAAATAAGTACCAGTTGACTGGGGTCCATGTAATCGACTTACCCACTTCGCCAAAATTGCTGGCTTTCCACCAGAATTTGAAACTATTATTATTATTGTTTTACTTCTCAGAGCGCTCGGTCTTGTTTGCTCTGGTTGATTCTGTGAGAGCGGACAACAGCGTGTTGTCAGAGGTCTCACAGGGTCTCTTTCCGCACATTATAAGCTTTGATATTTGGTTGTTAATTCTTGTAGAAGACATTCAACACCCAAGTACCAATCTCAAAATCCTAGCTGTCCCCAGCAGAGCAGTTTTATGGGTTTGTTCTGCTCTCATGTCAATTCCGATTTCTCTGACATATTTCTCGAACTTGGTTCTTAGTGCTCCCAGTGCCCCTGCAATTACTGAGATAACATAGACTCTCCTCATAGTCCACATTCTTGCAATTTCGTTTTTTAGTGGTCTGTACCTTTCAATCTTTTCTAGTACTTTGTCACTTATATATGCAACCCCAGGTATTGCAATATCTATAATCTTGGTTTCCTTTCTTCCTTTATCTACCACAACATCTGGCCTCCGAGCATCGATTAGGAAATCACTAGATTGTAGAATATTTTATATCAATTGTCGTCGGTGACTACTTCTGGTTCATTATCATTATTGTTATTATTATTTCGACTGTCTTGTTCTGAGTTCAAATGCAGCCAGGGTCGACTTTGCCGTTCATCCTTTTGAGATCGATGAATTAAGTACG
>NC_142931.1:26777594-26780094 GCF_046866305.1 Octopus bimaculoides | reverse complement strand
GTTTATGTGTGTGTGTGTAAAAGGGAGGTATGTGAATGTTTGTGTGTGTGTTTGTGTGTGTGTGTGCTTGTGCAATGGAAGTGGGATGGTGAATATTCAACGCTGAAAAGAAAAACCAAACAGCGTTTCAACTCTGTGTATTTGGTATTTACTTGTCAGCTCCTGTATTTAGTCACGGCCAGCTTTAAGTCGGACAAGAAGGAAAGAAAACTTGAAAATTCTTTTGAAGGAAACAAGCAGTCAAAGGATGTTAGCTGCGGATAGATTTTTCACAAAAACAAATTGGTAATAAAAGAATTATTAATCTAAAATCTTGTTTTTGTACCTTATTTATATATAAAATACTACAATTAGCCGTCATTTTTGACGGCACGGGGCCCAGCTATATGTGTGTGTGTGTGTGTGTGTGTGTGTGTGTGTGTGTATATGTGTGTACGTATGTATATTAACATCTAAAAGAACATACATACCTTTATTAGTTCACTCTTTTATTTCTATCCCACTATTACTTTTTTCCCTCCCACTCGCTGTTTCTCTCTTATTCTCTTTTTTCATAAGTCAATCTCTCTCTCTCTCTCTCTCTCTCTCTCTCTCTCTCTCTCTCTCTCTCTCTCTCTATCTATCTATCTATCTATCATTTCACTATGATTACTCTTTCTGCATTCAACCTCCAATGTCTTTATTATTTCACTTAACGTATCCTTTTTCAGCCTTTCTGTCACCCTATCTATCTTTCATTCAGTCTTTATTTTTCTGTCTCATCCTCCATATCTCTTTCTCTTTATTTTCGACCTGTTTCAAGATAGTTTTTCAATAACAGAACATAAACGTTTCTTCTTTTCTCTACACATTCCTCTTAGCAAGTCTATTCTCCATTTCATCTTGTATTTTTGCTTTTAATTTATCTTATATCTTTTAGTGTGCATCTGTGCAAAACAATTAATTTAACAAAAGAACGGTTCCTAAGTTTACAAATGGAAAGAAAGAAAGCAAGCTTAAATATGTGAGACCAGCGCCTTATCCTGTTACACTACGAACTAATAATCACCAGCCTTAAGTTATACTAGCTTCTAGAAAGATTTGTAATTAATTTAAGTCTATATAGAGATCAGATAAGTATGTATTATTATTTTTCATATAGCATGCCCTGTAGGATAAACCTTTCATAGAAGGGTGTGTATGTGAGAGTGTGTAGGGGGGGTGCCTGTGTATACATGTATATAGCTAGCTAGCCAGATAGATAGATAGATAGATAGATAGATAGATAGATAGATAGATAGATAGATAGATAGATAGATAGATAGATAGACAAACATACGTGTTTATGTATGCAATCAAAGTACATTGAAATAGAAGATGGACAAGCAGTTGTTAATGGCATCAAAGGATTTGTAAAACAGTTATACAGAAGTGAGTATTATATAAATGACATCAAGCAGAATAAATGGAATATCGAAAAGTGAGTTTATAATAATTCTTCATAATTTAGCACGCCGGGCGAAATGCTTAGTGGTATTTCGTCTGCTTTTACGATCTAAGTTCAAATTCCGCCGAGGTCGACTTTGCCTTTCATCCTTTCGGGATCGATAAATTAAGTACCAGTTGCGTACTGGGGTCGATCTAATCGACTGGCCCCTCCTCAAAAGTAGGAACATACTTTAGTATCACAGATAAAAGTGAGAAGGATCCGAGTAGTTCTTCGTAGTTGTTCTTCGTGGATAGATAAGTAAATATCCCTTCTGAAGATGCGGTTTGTGTTCATATAATTTATACTTTCATCATTTTATATACATTCGTTAGCACCAATCTACTCCATGTATATATACACACAATGCACATTACTGACTACAAAACCCTAGAAACAACTGTAAAGAATTAACTTCATTCTCCACTCTCTTATTTGTAAGGTCTGAGTATGAACTCTCCGAATATTTACCTACCTATCCACGAAGAACGACTACGAAGATAAACTCGGATTTTCTCCTCTTCCATCTGTGATATTAAAGTATGAACTTTCAGGATGTATACATATCTGTGAAGAATTACTATGCACTATCGTTTTCCTGATTTTCCATATTTTCTGCTTAATTATCTTTTATTTTATTCTATTTTATTGTACTTTCGTTAGCTCGACAGGTACATCGCTTGTAGCCAACACTCATTTGCCTGGATTCTATCACTTTTCAGTCGACGTTAGACTTTAGATATCTGGTCCGGTGTGATCACTAGTTCTCCGTGTCTATTACACGCCCTATTTAACGTATTCTTACACGTTATATGTATGTAGTTATATATATGAAAATATGTATGAATAAATGTATACACATACATAAATGCATCGGTATACTTCTTTAATTTGATTCTATTGGTTTCGTGTGATAGAAGGAATTGTGTCGATGTCCATTTTAAACTACCAAGGTTGGTGAGATGATGGCTTGAAAAGCTATCATATCATCAGTCTTGATGGCTCACAAAATTATTGCTCCACTCGAAATTTTGT
>NC_142931.1:26765094-26772594 GCF_046866305.1 Octopus bimaculoides | reverse complement strand
TGCAAAACAATAAATAGATAGATAGATAGATAGATAGATAGATATCTTTTTATTATAGCCACACAGGGCTAAATACAGAAAATGGACAAATTACAAAGTAGAGCTTTGGGGGGGGGGATAATTTGGATCAAAAGGGATCGCGGGAAGAAAAGAAAAAAAAAAAAAAAAAAAAAAAAAAAACGTGGGAGGGGGCGATCAATAGGGATCGTGTATCACAGTCGATGTAAAAAACGGGGAACAGATTAGGTTTATCCGTGGAGAGAAAAGCCTACGGAAAAGACCACGGTCACCTCAGGCTTTTTTTTTTAAAGGTACATGAAAGTAAGTACCTTCTCTCTTTTTGTCTCTTTTTGTTACAAGTCTATGCTTAAAATGGTGTCGTCTTTCATTCTTACCATTCTTGCCACATTTACCCATTTTTTATTGAAACTTTCATTCGACAACACTTTCCTCTCTATCCTCATCCTCCTTTTCAAGTGGTACTTGAAAAAGTTGACGAGGGACTGACCAGAGAGGAAAGTGTTTGTTTGTAGACCTTTCAAACGCGTCCACCACACGCATTCTTTTGCCATAGCTATCAGTGTTACAAAAACCGTTTTTCCTTCCCGTTTAAAGGAAGGTGGCGGAACAATATTCACGATAGACTCGGCTGATAAGTGGGCTCGTCCCACACGCGACAACAGCCGTTCGACGAAGGTCCACAGCTCTGAAATATCTGGACACTGCACGAGTGCGTGCAGAACGGTTTCGTCGCTCTGACCGCATCTCGGGCAGGTCGGTCCGGTGGTTTTCGAACCGTGTCTGTAGATCTTCTCTCGAACTGGTAGTGCGTCTCGATAGCATTGCCAAGCCAGGGATCTCTGGAAATTATCCATTGGCCCCGGCCCGAACGTCGTCTTGAAAAGGCGGGTTAAGAATTTCTCGTCGACACCCAGGTTTGCCCCGAGAGTGTCGTCAGACCTCCCCTCCACTAGTCTTCTATAGAACGCATTGGTCGTTTGGAAGTTGCACAAGTTTGATCCCGGACGGCAGAGCTGTTGTAGAGCTTGGCGACACTCGCGGTGCCATTCGCCCAGTTTCGGTCTCTTCCTGATCCATGTTTGCAGTTCGGTGAGTGAGACGAGCTGCGGGAAGGCGTGCCTCACAAACGGCGCCCACACCTGTTCACCGTCGTCAATGAAGTTCCAGAGATGCCGCAGTCTCAGCGCATGTCTGCGCATCATTAACCACGGCATCCCCAGTCCTCCACGTAACGGTTGTTGACAGCAAATGGATCGCCTCACCATCGGAACGCCACCCTTCCACAGAAAGCGGAAAAGTATGCGTTCTAGTTTCGTGATGGTGGCATCGGGACAAGGCACGACGGTCAGGCGGTAATCGATGACTGATGCGATATACACATTAGCCACCTCCGCCCGGCCTTTTAGAGATAACTTTCTCTCAGCCCATGTTTGGCTGAGTTTGATTACTCTACTGGTGATCTCGTCCCAGTTCTTATCCATTTGGAGGTCCGGACTGAACCAGACCCCGAGCAGTTTAACCGGTCCGTCCGTCCAGCGTCCCACTACGAAGTCACTGTTGGACGGTATGGGCTTGCTTCTCCAGGTGCCGAGTAACAAACCCACTGACTTTTCCGGGTTAATTTTTGCTCCTGTCACCGTTTCGTATTCTTTAAGTGTCTCGCCTAGCATCTCGACGTGCTTTTCGCTCGACACTATGACGGTGACATCGTCCGCATATGCAGACACGCTCGTCCCGCAACCCAGCTCTCGTGGGATACCCCTCAGTGTCGCCAGCTTCCGCAATAGTGGTTCGATCGTCAATACATACAGAAGCGCCGACAAGGGACATCCCTGACGGACCGAACGCGTGATGTCGAACGGTTTTGACAGGTGACCGTTTACCCGTATTACCGATCGGATGCCGCTATACAAGGCAGCGATCCAACCGCGGAAGACGGGACCAAAGCCAGCTGCCCTGAGGACGGCCGCTAGGTATCGATGGTCGACCCTATCGAAGGCTTTAGATTGATCTAAATTGATCAGCGCCCCACCCATGCCAGGATCCTTAACTACCCTGTCCATGATGTAGCGCATGAGGTGGAGGTTGTCATGGATACTTCTGCCCGGCACGGCGCATGTTTGCGCCCTGTCGACCAGTTTATCGATGACAAGCGCCAACCTCTCGGCTATTACTTTGGCCAAAATTTTCAAGTCTGCGTTGAGCAGAGTGATGGGCCTGAAATTATCTATAAAATTCCCCTTGTTTGGGTCTTTCTTCAGCAATGTCACTGCACCTCGGCTCACGAAACCGGGAATTCTCCCGTTTTGTTGCCAGTTGCAGTAGACTGATGCCAAGAGGTCGCCAAACAAGTCTGGCATTTGACAATACAGCTCGTAGGGTAGACCATCCAATCCAGGTGACTTATCCCTCGCGCAGCCCGCCATAGCATCCCTTACTTCAGCAGCTGTGATGGGACCCTCACAACACTCTGCCTCTCCCGCCGAGAGCCGCGGCAGGCCGGTCAGGTAGGCAGTGAAGTCCATCCTGCGTTCCGACTCACCGCTCGCACCGAACAGTCGAGCAAAGTGCTGTTGAAAGGCCCCACACATCCTTTCGGGTTCGAGCAGACTACATCCCTGTTCATCGATTAGAGACCGAATGGTGGCTCTGTTACCGCGTTGCGCCTCCGCCACCCGGGCTTCTCGCGCAGCTTCGATCCCTTCGTTCCTTAAGGCACGCATTTTAGCTCTGACGACGCAACCTTCGTGTTTGGCGTTGAGGTGTTGGTCGAGGGCCATCCTCGCAGCCAAAACGTTGGTTGCGCTGCCAGTTGTAAGTGCCTCTTCTAGTTTCTTAACTAAGTCTCCCTCTACTCTATTTCGATCTATCGCTAGTTCTTTACTAAACCTAATAGATTCCGATTTGATTGCCATTTTCAGGGCAAACCACCAGCGGTTGTTAACGATGGCTCCTGTTAACGCCCTCTTAATTAATTCGCTAATCCGGTTCCTGTAAACCTGCCGCGCTAAGAGCGAAGCGTTCAGTTTCCAGTAACCGGGACCCTGCCTATGTGTCTTATCTAAGTCGAGCGTACACGTCACAAACTTGTGATCTGTGTAGCTGACTATTTTAAATTGTGGACATCCTACACTATCTCTATCCGCTGTCCTACATAGAACTCTATCTAGATACGATCTCGACGATCCGACGCGGTTTGTCCAAGTCCACGTTGGCACGTTCGGATGGTCGAGTCGGAACCTGTCAGACAAATGGAAACGTCTGAGCAGGTCTTTGAGGCACTTACATCCCCTTCTACTCCTATCCACTCCCACATAGTCTATATGCGTGTCCAAGGTAGCGTTCCAGTCCCCTACTAACAGTAAAGGTCGTGACGTTCCCAGGAAAACCTCTAGACGTCTAAGGAAATCCGCCCGACCCGTTAAGGACGGTGCATACACTGCCACCAGACGGAAAGCACACCCGTTTGTGCTATCGACGTCCAAGACAACCTGCCTACCCTCCGGGTCTAGGAATATTGGCCTTACTTTTAGGTTCAGACTCTTCCGAAAAAGCACCGCGGTACCACCACCACCCATGTTTGGCAGACAGGGAGAAAAATAAATGTCGAAATGTCCACCAAACATGGACTTGAGGGCCCGCGGGTTACTGAGTCTGGTTTCACTGATAGCCATGATTTCTATGTTCTGTGACTTGATGTCATTTAGAAGGTAACCTTGCTTCCAAGCTGACGCCAAGCCACGTACATTTACACAACCTAATTTAAGCATAGTTGAAGTCGAAATTTGTGTTTCATACACGACAGTAAAAGAGACAAGAGAGAAGGTTACTTACTCGTTTCGAAAGTTTTAGCTTCCTCTTCTTTTGAAGTATCTTGGATGAGGTTTTTGAAGAGTTTCTTTGATAAATATTTTTGGAACCCCCCAACCGCATTTGGAAAGAGGGTTTTGAGTGTGTGGTGCTGCGTTTGTGTGATGTGAACTATTTTGATGTGTTTCGGTGGTGTAGTGCGTGGATGATTGTTCAGCTTATAATTATCTTCAGAAATGTTTGTTTGCGATATGATGTAGTCCATTAATTTTGTGTTTGTTGTGTCTATCGCTGATAGCATTGTGTGTGTTTTTGTGATGTTGGTGCTGGTTTGTTTGTGCAAGGGGCTTTCAGCGGTTACATATTTCCCTGCTTTGCATGCATTTAATTTTGGGGTTGTTTTTGATCTTTTTCTTTTACTTCCTGTGGCTATTTGCCATTCTGTAGAACTTTCATCGTTAGACGAAATGTCTGACGAATCAGAAGGGGGTAAAGGCAAAGCATTTGGTTCTATTTGTGTGTTTGTCGATGGTGTTGTGGTGTGTGGTGTGTGTGGTGTGTGTGTTGTTGGGGAATTGGGAGTAGTATTGGTCTTTTCTTCGTTCTCAGTGGTTGTCTTCTTGGTTGTTGTTCTTGGTGTTGGTGTTGGTCTGTCTTTAGTTGTTGTTGGTGGTGTTGTTTCTGTTTTTGACTCAGGTGGTGGTGTTGTTTGGTTGGGTTGGTTTGTTCGTTGTTGCCGTTCTTTCGTTTTCGCATATAGCTGCTTGATCAGTTGTGCATACGGTGGTGTGGGTAATAATGCTGGTGTTTTGGGTTTTTGGTTTTCCCGTGGCTGTTGTTGTTGTTGTTGCTGTTGTTTCGCGGCAGAATTGCAGTCCTTTTGGAAGTGAGCTTCACTGCCACATATGTAACAGCGTGGTCGTCTGCCTTCCACCACTACATACAGCCTTTGCGTTGATGGTAACTTTATGTAGGTGGGTATTTTATTTAGTGACTCCTGGGTAATATGGAGAAGGATCTCCATTTTTTTACCCACCCACTGTTGCTTTTCAGAAACATTAATTTGCAATATATCAACTTCCTCCATATCGACACATACGGCTGATGTTATCCATAGTGTGTCTACCGTGGGAGGAATATTTTTTATGATAACCCTTGTTACCCTCTGACCAAGGTAACTCGGTATCATTGTTAACTCTTCTGTCTTAAGAGTTAGCGTTGAGAATCGTTTCGCTAACTCTTCACTTTGAAAAATAACTTGCACATGGGCAAATTTATGCCACCAAGTTACATAATCCTTATATTGCCATACAGATCTCAAGCATTTCTCGATCTTTTCCGTGCTTGCTTTTTCTGTTTTTTTTGTTTTTGAGTTTAAAATTTTATAAATAATGGTCTTTTTGTTTGTGTCTTCTAAAATGTCTTGTGGTATGTTGATCCGCACCTCGTCATTTTCTTTCGTAAGTAAAGCCTTTGTATCTTTTATCTGCTGTGCAGTAAAAGATACTACCGTCGTTTTTTCCTTTATCGCCTCGGCGAAGTTTGTTTTGATTTTGTTATTGTTGTTGTTGGTGGTGGTGCTGGTGTTGATGGCAGAGGTGACTGTTGCTGTATTAGCGTTGTTGTTGGCGGTTGTGATGCTGGCAGGTGTTGTTGTTGTAGCAGATGGGTGACCTTCTTCTTGTGTACTCCTCTGACCTTCACATGAGTTACGAAGTGGCGGGAAATTTTTTTCATAATTTTCTTCGGCGTTCAGGCGTATTTGAGCAAATTGTTTGGCCATCATGCTCTTCTCTTTCTCTCCTTCCGTTGTCTGTGGTGAAAGGAACAAAAGAGGAGTGGAGTTGTTGTTGTTCTTTTTGTTATTGTTGTTCTTGGTGGTAGTGGTGGCTGCGATGTCAGTGGCAGTAGTGGTTTTGGTTTTGTTGTCGTTGGTGGTGGTAGTGGAGGTGGTGAAGGCAGTAGTAGTAAACGCAGCATTCCTGGTCTCTACGTCTTGTGTTCGTTCATGCGGAACGACTTGTTGGTCAGTCTCCTTGCCTGCTGTTAGAGGCAAATCGACCACGTGTGAAGGCCTAGCCATATTTCTTTTACGAAATATGGCAAATAAGCCGGAGAAAAATCAAAAACTTTTGGAAATAAACTCCAGAAGGAGCCACTTCCTATTACAAAAACCCAATAGGGTCGAAGTGTATAGACTTATACACCTCTTCCACAAAAAATATTTTAAAACTGCAAAAGTTTTGACATATAAAAGGCCAACTTACTTGCGAGCCGATGTGACTAGCATCCGTCCAGATCAGAGATAGATAGATAGATAGATAGATAGATAGATAGATAGATAGATTAATAGATA
Organism: Octopus bimaculoides; assembly: GCF_046866305.1. Taxonomy (NCBI): domain Eukaryota; kingdom Metazoa; phylum Mollusca; class Cephalopoda; order Octopoda; family Octopodidae; genus Octopus; species Octopus bimaculoides. The sequence continues at coordinate 26,766,407 of NC_142931.1, read as the reverse complement.
CCACGAGACCATCCTGTTTCTTAAACTACCCGTCCTTTTTGGCATGACCATTCGCTTGGTCAGTTGACTTTTTTTCTGCTCCTGTTTAAAATTTTAAGTTTATTTTCAGTTGGTGGTTTGTTGACGTTTTATCTTCTTTTTCTACATATATTTAATCAAGTCCAGAAGGACTACATTCTTTCCTATTAGAGTTAATATAACACATCTTTTCTTAATTACCGAAAAGCCTTCTATGTATACAAACACTTGTGTCGTTTATGATTCGTATGTTTTTACATTACTATCTGTGCCTTTTCGCCTTATATATTTTCCCGTTCTCCTCAACTTTTCTTTTTTACTGTCTTGTCTAAAGACCCTATCTTTTTTGTATTTATCTTATTCTGTCCTCCATGTTCGCTCATTTATATCCCAGCCGCTTTTTGCATTCAACACCACCAAATTGAGCAATATTATCAATAAGGGATCGAAAGTGTGATGATTTTTGGTTGATAACTGATGAGGGGTGTACGTGTCAATGTCCTTTGTAAGTGTTTTCTTGTTATTCGTATGTTCCTTCGTCTACTTCCTGTACCATATTTTGCACGGAGAAGCATGATGTAAGAGCTGATAGGGATCTCTCCTCAAAGAGTACCGGTAAATTCCATTCATCAAAAGAACAAAATTTAAAAATAATTCAGTTCACTGAAAAGATAGTACATAGGTAATTGGCACGAACAAAAAAACATAAAAGGAATTGATCATAGCAAAAGCTTGCCATAGAGTACCGACAAGTTTATGACATTCCACCTCGAAGGCTATCTCCATGTAATTAAGAACAAGAAATCCCCACCAAGTACTTACAGCATAAAAGGCATACAACATTGACGGAAAACAAATGTAGGCTGTGAAAAACCAAAACTGAAGACACCAAACACATTATTGCCAACTGAGAAAGATTGTCTTCTACCCATGAGGTATGATACGATGACCAGAATAGTCTGGAAGAGGATAACAAAAGAAAAATACAAACAGATGATGCAAGACTAAATTGAGACCAATATTTCCAAAGAATATTGGTGAAACTTAAAAATCGAAACATCTATCAAGTTAAAACACCACCGGTCAGGTATTATTATGGGACCCAAAAGAAAAGATATGCTCTGTTGTTGAAATCAAATGACCACGATATTTGGGATTATATAAATCTGCAGGACCTTCTTAAGTTTTAAAGGATGATAACCAAAACAAAATGCTTTCCTTCACAACCTTGCTACCAAACAGGTGGGTGGTCAAAATTAACTCTAAATTATAAAGAGCAAATAACATATGCACGC